>NW_027365364.1:0-119328 GCF_046119375.1 Phyllobates terribilis
AAAATCAATGAATATTGTAAAATGCACAAACAGTAATATCTCCACATTGCAAGGGTGCAATTCTGAAAATTTTTTGCTTTTTCCTGCTAATCCTAGCATGATAAAGAAGATTCAAAGAGAGTGAGATGCCAGCTCCTTTCATTCAGTCAGTAGCTTCAAACATTTCTGGTATATGAAAAACATGTTTTTCAATGGCAAAATCAATGAATATTGTAAATGCACAAACAGTAATATCTCCACATTGCAAGGTGCAATTCTGAAATTTTTTGCTTTTTCCTGCTAATCCTAGCATGATAAAGAAGATTCAAAGAGAGTGAGATGCCAGCTCCTTTCATTCAGTCAGTAGCTTCAAACATTTCTGGTATATGAAAAACATGTTTTTCAATGGCAAAATCAATGAATATTGTAAATGCACAAACAGTAATATCTCCACATTGCAAGGTGCAATTCTGAAATGTTTTGCTTTTTCCTGTAATCCTAGCATGATAAAGAAGATTCAAAGAGAGTGAGATGCCAGCTCCTTTCATTCAGTCAGTAGCTTCAAACATTTCTGGTATATGAAAAACATGTTTTTCAATGGCAAAAATCAATGAATATTGTAAATGCACAAACAGTAATATCTCCACATTGCAAGGTGCAATTCTGAAATTTTTTGCTTTTCCTGCTAATCCTAGCATGATAAAGAAGATTCAAAGAGAGTGAGATGCCAGCTCCTTTCATTCAGTCAGTAGCTTCAAACATTTCTGGTATATGAAAAACATGTTTTTCAATGGCAAAAATCAATGAATATTGTAAATGCACAAACAGTAATATCTCCACATTGCAAGGTGCAATTCTGAAATTTTTGCTTTTTCCTGCTAATCCTAGCATGATAAAGAAGATTCAAAGAGAGTGAGATGCCAGCTCCTTTCATTCAGTCAGTAGCTTCAAACATTTCTGGTATATGAAAAACATGTTTTTCAATGGCAAAAATCAATGAATATTGTAAATGCACAAACAGTAATATCTCCACATTGCAAGGTGCAATTCTGAAATTTTTTGCTTTTTCCTGCTAATCCTAGCATGATAAAGAAGATTCAAAGAGAGTGAGATGCCAGCTCCTTTCATTCAGTCAGTAGCTTCAAACATTTCTGGTATATGAAAACATGTTTTTCAATGGCAAAAATCAATGAATATTGTAAATGCACAAACAGTAATATCTCCACATTGCAAGGTGCAATTCTGAAATTTTTTGCTTTTTCCTGCTAATCCTAGCATGATAAAGAAGATTCAAAGAGAGTGAGATGCCAGCTCCTTTCATTCAGTCAGTAGCTTCAAACATTTCTGGTATATGAAAAACATGTTTTTCAATGCAAAAATCAATGAATATTGTAAATGCACAAACAGTAATATCTCCACATTGCAAGGTGCAATTCTGAAATTTTTTGCTTTTTCCTGTTAATCCTAGCATGATAAAGAAGATTCAAAGAGAGTGAGATGCCAGCTCCTTTCATTCAGTCAGTAGCTTCAAACATTTCTGGTATATGAAAAACATGTTTTTCAATGGCAAAAATCAATGAATATTGTAAATGCACAAACAGTAATATCTCCACATTGCAAGGTGCAATTCTGAAATTTTTTGCTTTTGTCTGCTAATCCTAGCATGATAAAGAAGATTCAAAGAGAGTGAGATGCCAGCTCCTTTCATTCAGTCAGTAGCTTCAAACATTTCTGGTATATGAAAAACATGTTTTTTAATGGCAAAAATCAATGAATATTGTAAATGCACAAACAGTAATATCTCCACATTGCAAGGTGCAATTCTGAAATTTTTGCTTTTTCCTGCTAATCCTAGCATGATAAAGAAGATTCAAAGAGAGTGAGATGCCAGCTCCTTTCATTCAGTCAGTAGCTTCAAACATTTCTGGTATATGAAAAACATGTTTTTCAATGGCAAAAATCAATGAATATTGTAAATGCACAAACAGTAATATCTCCACATTGCACGGTGCAATTCTGAAATTTTTAGCTTTTTCCTGTTAATCCTAGCATGATAAAGAAGATTCAAAGAGAGTGAGATGCCAGCTCCTTTCATTCAGTCAGTAGCTTCAAACATTTCTGGTATATGAAAAACATGTTTTTCAATGGCAAAAATCAATGAATATTGTAAATGCACAAACAGTAATATCTCCACATTGCAAGGTGCAATTCTGAAATTTTTTGCTTTTTCCTGCTAATCCTAGCATGATAAAGAAGATTCAAAGAGAGTGAGATGCCAGCTCCTTTCATTCAGTCAGTAGCTTCAAACATTTCTGGTATATGAAAAACATGTTTTTCAATGGCAAAAATCAATGAATATTGTAAATGCACAAACAGTAATATCTCCACATTGCACAGTGCAATTCTGAAATTTTTAGCTTTTTCCTGTTAATCCTAGCATGATAAAGAAGATTCAAAGAGAGTGAGATGCCAGCTCCTTTCATTCAGTCAGTAGCTTCAAACATTTCTGGTATATGAAAAACATGTTTTTCAATGGCAAAAATCAATGAATATTGTAAATGCACAAACAGTAATATCTCCACATTGCAAGGTGCAATTCTGAAATTTTTGCTTTTTCCTGTTAATCCTAGCATGATAAAGAAGATTCAAAGAGAGTGAGATGCCAGCTCCTTTCATTCAGTCAGTAGCTTCAAACATTTCTGGTATATGAAAAACATGTTTTTCAATGGCAAAAATCAATGAATATTGTAAATGCACAAACAGTAATATCTCCACATTGCAAGGTGCAATTCTGAAATTTTTTGCTTTTTCCTGCTAATCCTAGCATGATAAAGAAGATTCAAAGAGAGTGAGATGCCAGCTCCTTTCATTCAGTCAGTAGCTTCAAACATTTCTGGTATATGAAAAACATGTTTTTCAATGGCAAAATCAATGAATATTGTAAATGCACAAACAGTAATATCTCCACATTGCACGGTGCAATTCTGAAATTTTTAGCTTTTTCCTGTTAATCCTAGCATGATAAAGAAGATTCAAAGAGAGTGAGATGCCAGCTCCTTTCATTCAGTCAGTAGCTTCAAACATTTCTGGTATATGAAAAACATGTTTTTCAATGGCAAAAATCAATGAATATTGTAAATGCACAAACAGTAATATCTCCACATTGCAAGGTGCAATTCTGAAATTTTTTGCTTTTTCCTGCTAATCCTAGCATGATAAAGAAGATTCAAAGAGAGTGAGATGCCAGCTCCTTTCATTCAGTCAGTAGCTTCAAACATTTCTGGTATATGAAAAACATGTTTTTCAATGGCAAAAATCAATGAATATTGTAAATGCACAAACAGTAATATCTCCACATTGCACGGTGCAATTCTGAAATTTTTAGCTTTTTCCTGTTAATCCTAGCATGATAAAGAAGATTCAAAGAGAGTGAGATGCCAGCTCCTTTCATTCAGTCAGTAGCTTCAAACATTTCTGGTATATGAAAAACATGTTTTTCAATGGCAAAAATCAATGAATATTGTAAATGCACAAACAGTAATATCTCCACATTGCAAGGTGCAATTCTGAAATTTTTAGCTTTTTCCTGTTAATCCTAGCATGATAAAGAAGATTCAAAGAGAGTGAGATGCCAGCTCCTTTCATTCAGTCAGTAGCTTCAAACATTTCTGGTATATGAAAAACATGTTTTTCAATGGCAAAAATCAATGAATATTGTAAATGCACAAACAGTAATATCTCCACATTGCAAGGTGCAATTCTGAAATTTTTTGCTTTTTCCTGCTAATCCTAGCATGATAAAGAAGATTCAAAGAGAGTGAGATGCCAGCTCCTTTCATTCAGTCAGTAGCTTCAAACATTTCTGGTATATGAAAAACATGTTTTTCAATGGCAAAAATCAATGAATATTGTAAATGCACAAACAGTAATATCTCCACATTGCACGGTGCAATTCTGAAATTTTTAGCTTTTTCCTGTTAATCCTAGCATGATAAAGAAGATTCAAAGAGAGTGAGATGCCAGCTCCTTTCATTCAGTCAGTAGCTTCAAACATTTCTGGTATATGAAAAACATGTTTTTCAATGGCAAAAATCAATGAATATTGTAAATGCACAAACAGTAATATCTCCACATTGCAAGGTGCAATTCTGAAATTTTTTGCTTTTTCCTGCTAATCCTAGCATGATAAAGAAGATTCAAAGAGAGTGAGATGCCAGCTCCTTTCATTCAGTCAGTAGCTTCAAACATTTCTGGTATATGAAAAACATGTTTTTCAATGGCAAAAATCAATGAATATTGTAAATGCACAAACAGTAATATCTCCACATTGCACGGTGCAATTCTGAAATTTTTTAGCTTTTTCCTGTTAATCCTAGCATGATAAAGAAGATTCAAAGAGAGTGAGATGCCAGCTCCTTTCATTCAGTCAGTAGCTTCAAACATTTCTGGTATATGAAAAACATGTTTTTCAATGGCAAAAATCAATGAATATTGTAAATGCACAAACAGTAATATCTCCACATTGCAAGGTGCAATTCTGAAATTTTTTGCTTTTTCCTGTTAATCCTAGCATGATAAAGAAGATTCAAAGAGAGTGAGATGCCAGCTCCTTTCATTCAGTCAGTAGCTTCAAACATTTCTGGTATATGAAAAACATGTTTTTCAATGGCAAAAATCAATGAATATTGTAAATGCACAAACAGTAATATCTCCACATTGCAAGGTGCAATTCTGAAATTTTTTGCTTTTTCCTGCTAATCCTAGCATGATAAAGAAGATTCAAAGAGAGTGAGATGCCAGCTCCTTTCATTCAGTCAGTAGCTTCAAACATTTCTGGTATATGAAAAACATGTTTTTCAATGGCAAAAATCAATGAATATTGTAAATGCACAAACAGTAATATCTCCACATTGCACGGTGCAATTCTGAAATTTTTAGCTTTTTCCTGTTAATCCTAGCATGATAAAGAAGATTCAAAGAGAGTGAGATGCCAGCTCCTTTCATTCAGTCAGTAGCTTCAAACATTTCTGGTATATGAAAAACATGTTTTTCAATGGCAAAAATCAATGAATATTGTAAATGCACAAACAGTAATATCTCCACATTGCAAGGTGCAATTCTGAAATTTTTTGCTTTTTCCTGCTAATCCTAGCATGATAAAGAAGATTCAAAGAGAGTGAGATGCCAGCTCCTTTCATTCAGTCAGTAGCTTCAAACATTTCTGGTATATGAAAAACATGTTTTTCAATGGCAAAAATCAATGAATATTGTAAATGCACAAACAGTAATATCTCCACATTGCACGGTGCAATTCTGAAATTTTTAGCTTTTTCCTGTTAATCCTAGCATGATAAAGAAGATTCAAAGAGAGTGAGATGCCAGCTCCTTTCATTCAGTCAGTAGCTTCAAACATTTCTGGTATATGAAAAACATGTTTTTCAATGGCAAAAATCAATGAATATTGTAAATGCACAAACAGTAATATCTCCACATTGCACGGTGCAATTCTGAAATTTTTAGCTTTGTCCTGTTAATCCTAGCATGATAAAGAAGATTCAAAGAGAGTGAGATGCCAGCTCCTTTCATTCAGTCAGTAGCTTCAAACATTTCTGGTATATGAAAAACATGTTTTTCAATGGCAAAAATCAATGAATATTGTAAATGCACAAACAGTAATATCTCCACATTGCACGGTGCAATTCTGAAATTTTTAGCTTTTTCCTGTTAATCCTAGCATGATAAAGAAGATTCAAAGAGAGTGAGATGCCAGCTCCTTTCATTCAGTCAGTAGCTTCAAACATTTCTGGTATATGAAAAACATGTTTTTCAATGGCAAAAATCAATGAATATTGTAAATGCACAAACAGTAATATCTCCACATTGCACGGTGCAATTCTGAAATTTTTAGCTTTTTCCTGTTAATCCTAGCATGATAAAGAAGATTCAAAGAGAGTGAGATGCCAGCTCCTTTCATTCAGTCAGTAGCTTCAAACATTTCTGGTATATGAAAAACATGTTTTTTCAATGGCAAAAATCAATGAATATTGTAAATGCACAAACAGTAATATCTCCACATTGCAAGGTGCAATTCTGAAATTTTTTGCTTTTTCCTGTTAATCCTAGCATGATAAAGAAGATTCAAAGAGAGTGAGATGCCAGCTCCTTTCATTCAGTCAGTAGCTTCAAACATTTCTGGTATATGAAAAACATGTTTTTCAATGGCAAAAATCAATGAATATTGTAAATGCACAAACAGTAATATCTCCACATTGCACGGTGCAATTCTGAAATTTTTAGCTTTTTCCTGTTAATCCTAGCATGATAAAGAAGATTCAAAGAGAGTGAGATGCCAGCTCCTTTCATTCAGTCAGTAGCTTCAAACATTTCTGGTATATGAAAAACATGTTTTTCAATGGCAAAAATCAATGAATATTGTAAATGCACAAACAGTAATATCTCCACATTGCAAGGTGCAATTCTGAAATTTTTTGCTTTTTCCTGTTAATCCTAGCATGATAAAGAAGATTCAAAGAGAGTGAGATGCCAGCTCCTTTCATTCAGTCAGTAGCTTCAAACATTTCTGGTATATGAAAAACATGTTTTTCAATGGCAAAAATCAATGAATATTGTAAATGCACAAACAGTAATATCTCCACATTGCAAGGTGCAATTCTGAAATTTTTTGCTTTTTCCTGCTAATCCTAGCATGATAAAGAAGATTCAAAGAGAGTGAGATGCCAGCTCCTTTCATTCAGTCAGTAGCTTCAAACATTTCTGGTATATGAAAAACATGTTTTTCAATGGCAAAAATCAATGAATATTGTAAATGCACAAACAGTAATATCTCCACATTGCACGGTGCAATTCTGAAATTTTTAGCTTTTTCCTGTTAATCCTAGCATGATAAAGAAGATTCAAAGAGAGTGAGATGCCAGCTCCTTTAATTCAGTCAGTAGCTTCAAACATTTCTGGTATATGAAAAACATGTTTTTCAATGGCAAAAATCAATGAATATTGTAAATGCACAAACAGTAATATCTCCACATTGCAAGGTGCAATTCTGAAATTTTTTGCTTTTTCCTGCTAATCCTAGCATGATAAAGAAGATTCAAAGAGAGTGAGATGCCAGCTCCTTTCATTCAGTCAGTAGCTTCAAACATTTCTGGTATATGAAAAACATGTTTTTCAATGGCAAAAATCAATGAATATTGTAAATGCACAAACAGTAATATCTCCACATTGCACGGTGCAATTCTGAAATTTTTAGCTTTTTCCTGTTAATCCTAGCATGATAAAGAAGATTCAAAGAGAGTGAGATGCCAGCTCCTTTCATTCAGTCAGTAGCTTCAAACATTTCTGGTATATGAAAAACATGTTTTTCAATGGCAAAAATCAATGAATATTGTAAATGCACAAACAGTAATATCTCCACATTGCAAGGTGCAATTCTGAAATTTTTTGCTTTTTCCTGTTAATCCTAGCATGATAAAGAAGATTCAAAGAGAGTGAGATGCCAGCTCCTTTCATTCAGTCAGTAGCTTCAAACATTTCTGGTATATGAAAAACATGTTTTTCAATGGCAAAAATCAATGAATATTGTAAATGCACAAACAGTAATATCTCCACATTGCAAGGTGCAATTCTGAAATTTTTTGCTTTTTCCTGCTAATCCTAGCATGATAAAGAAGATTCAAAGAGAGTGAGATGCCAGCTCCTTTCATTCAGTCAGTAGCTTCAAACATTTCTGGTATATGAAAAACATGTTTTTCAATGGCAAAAATCAATGAATATTGTAAATGCACAAACAGTAATATCTCCACATTGCACGGTGCAATTCTGAAATTTTTAGCTTTTTCCTGTTAATCCTAGCATGATAAAGAAGATTCAAAGAGAGTGAGATGCCAGCTCCTTTCATTCAGTCAGTAGCTTCAAACATTTCTGGTATATGAAAAACATGTTTTTCAATGGCAAAAATCAATGAATATTGTAAATGCACAAACAGTAATATCTCCACATTGCAAGGTGCAATTCTGAAATTTTTTGCTTTTTCCTGCTAATCCTAGCATGATAAAGAAGATTCAAAGAGAGTGAGATGCCAGCTCCTTTCATTCAGTCAGTAGCTTCAAACATTTCTGGTATATGAAAAACATGTTTTTCAATGGCAAAAATCAATGAATATTGTAAATGCACAAACAGTAATATCTCCACATTGCATGGTGCAATTCTGAAATTTTTAGCTTTTTCCTGTTAATCCTAGCATGATAAAGAAGATTCAAAGAGAGTGAGATGCCAGCTCCTTTCATTCAGTCAGTAGCTTCAAACATTTCTGGTATATGAAAAACATGTTTTTCAATGGCAAAAATCAATGAATATTGTAAATGCACAAACAGTAATATCTCCACATTGCACGGTGCAATTCTGAAATTTTTAGCTTTGTCCTGTTAATCCTAGCATGATAAAGAAGATTCAAAGAGAGTGAGATGCCAGCTCCTTTCATTCAGTCAGTAGCTTCAAACATTTCTGGTATATGAAAAACATGTTTTTCAATGGCAAAAATCAATGAATATTGTAAATGCACAAACAGTAATATCTCCACATTGCACGGTGCAATTCTGAAATTTTTAGCTTTTTCCTGTTAATCCTAGCATGATAAAGAAGATTCAAAGAGAGTGAGATGCCAGCTCCTTTCATTCAGTCATTAGCTTCAAACATTTCTGGTATATGAAAAACATGTTTTTCAATGGCAAAAATCAATGAATATTGTAAATGCACAAACAGTAATATCTCCACATTGCACGGTGCAATTCTGAAATTTTTAGCTTTTTCCTGTTAATCCTAGCATGATAAAGAAGATTCAAAGAGAGTGAGATGCCAGCTCCTTTCATTCAGTCAGTAGCTTCAAACATTTCTGGTATATGAAAAACATGTTTTTTCAATGGCAAAAATCAATGAATATTGTAAATGCACAAACAGTAATATCTCCACATTGCAAGGTGCAATTCTGAAATTTTTTGCTTTTTCCTGTTAATCCTAGCATGATAAAGAAGATTCAAAGAGAGTGAGATGCCAGCTCCTTTCATTCAGTCAGTAGCTTCCAACATTTCTGGTATATGAAAAACTTGTTTTTCAATGGCAAAAATCAATGAATATTGTAAATGCACAAACAGTAAAATCTCCACATTGCAAGGTGCAATTCTGAAATTTTTTGCTTTTGTCTGCTAATCCTAGCATGATAAAGAAGATTCAAAGAGAGTGAGATGCCAGCTCCTTTCATTCAGTCAGTAGCTTCAAACATTTCTGGTATATGAAAAACATGTTTTTCAATGGCAAAAATCAATGAATATTGTAAATGCACAAACAGTAATATCTCCACATTGCACGGTGCAATTCTGAAATTTTTAGCTTTTTCCTGTTAATCCTAGCATGATAAAGAAGATTCAAAGAGAGTGAGATGCCAGCTCCTTTCATTCAGTCAGTAGCTTCAAACATTTCTGGTATATGAAAAACATGTTTTTCAATGGCAAAAATCAATGAATATTGTAAATGCACAAACAGTAATATCTCCACATTGCAAGGTGCAATTCTGAAATTTTTTGCTTTTTCCTGCTAATCCTAGCATGATAAAGAAGATTCAAAGAGAGTGAGATGCCAGCTCCTTTCATTCAGTCAGTAGCTTCAAACATTTCTGGTATATGAAAAACATGTTTTTCAATGGCAAAAATCAATGAATATTGTAAATGCACAAACAGTAATATCTCCACATTGCACGGTGCAATTCTGAAATTTTTAGCTTTTTCCTGTTAATCCTAGCATGATAAAGAAGATTCAAAGAGAGTGAGATGCCAGCTCCTTTCATTCAGTCAGTAGCTTCAAACATTTCTGGTATATGAAAAACATGTTTTTCAATGGCAAAAATCAATGAATATTGTAAATGCACAAACAGTAATATCTCCACATTGCACGGTGCAATTCTGAAATTTTTAGCTTTGTACTGTTAATCCTAGCATGATAAAGAAGATTCAAAGAGAGTGAGATGCCAGCTTCTTTCATTCAGTCAGTAGCTTCAAACATTTCTGGTATATGAAAAACATGTTTTTCAATGGCAAAAATCAATGAATATTGTAAATGCACAAACAGTAATATCTCCACATTGCACGGTGCAATTCTGAAATTTTTAGCTTTTTCCTGTTAATCCTAGCATGATAAAGAAGATTCAAAGAGAGTGAGATGCCAGCTCCTTTCATTCAGTCATTAGCTTCAAACATTTCTGGTATATGAAAAACATGTTTTTCAATGGCAAAAATCAATGAATATTGTAAATGCACAAACAGTAATATCTCCACATTGCACGGTGCAATTCTGAAATTTTTAGCTTTTTCCTGTTAATCCTAGCATGATAAAGAAGATTCAAAGAGAGTGAGATGCCAGCTCCTTTCATTCAGTCAGTAGCTTCAAACATTTCTGGTATATGAAAAACATGTTTTTCAATGGCAAAAATCAATGAATATTGTAAATGCACAAACAGTAATATCTCCACATTGCAAGGTGCAATTCTGAAATTTTTTGCTTTTTCCTGTTAATCCTAGCATGATAAAGAAGATTCAAAGAGAGTGAGATGCCAGCTCCTTTCATTCAGTCAGTAGCTTCAAACATTTCTGGTATATGAAAAACATGTTTTTCAATGGCAAAAATCAATGAATATTGTAAATGCACAAACAGTAATATCTCCACATTGCAAGGTGCAATTCTGAAATTTTTTGCTTTTGTCTGCTAATCCTAGCATGATAAAGAAGATTCAAAGAGAGTGAGATGCCAGCTCCTTTCATTCAGTCAGTAGCTTCAAACATTTCTGGTATATGAAAAACATGTTTTTCAATGGCAAAAATCAATGAATATTGTAAATGCACAAACAGTAATATCTCCACATTGCACGGTGCAATTCTGAAATTTTTAGCTTTTTCCTGTTAATCCTAGCATGATAAAGAAGATTCAAAGAGAGTGAGATGCCAGCTCCTTTCATTCAGTCAGTAGCTTCAAACATTTCTGGTATATGAAAAACATGTTTTTCAATGGCAAAAATCAATGAATATTGTAAATGCACAAACAGTAATATCTCCACATTGCAAGGTGCAATTCTGAAATTTTTTGCTTTTTCATGCTAATCCTAGCATGATAAAGAAGATTCAAAGAGAGTGAGATGCCAGCTCCTTTCATTCAGTCAGTAGCTTCAAACATTTCTGGTACATGAAAAACATGTTTTTCAATGGCAAAAATCAATGAATATTGTAAATGCACAAACAGTAATATCTCCACATTGCACGGTGCAATTCTGAAATTTTTAGCTTTTTCCTGTTAATCCTAGCATGATAAAGAAGATTCAAAGAGAGTGAGATGCCAGCTCCTTTCATTCAGTCAGTAGCTTCAAACATTTCTGGTATATGAAAAACATGTTTTTCAATGGCAAAAATCAATGAATATTGTAAATGCACAAACAGTAATATCTCCACATTGCAAGGTGCAATTCTGAAATTTTTTGCTTTTTCCTGCTAATCCTAGCATGATAAAGAAGATTCAAAGAGAGTGAGATGCCAGCTCCTTTCATTCAGTCAGTAGCTTCAAACATTTCTGGTATATGAAAAACATGTTTTTCAATGGCAAAAATCAATGAATATTGTAAATGCACAAACAGTAATATCTCCACATTGCACGGTGCAATTCTGAAATTTTTAGCTTTTTCCTGTTAATCCTAGCATGATAAAGAAGATTCAAAGAGAGTGAGATGCCAGCTCCTTTCATTCAGTCAGTAGCTTCAAACATTTCTGGTATATGAAAAACATGTTTTTCAATGGCAAAAATCAATGAATATTGTAAATGCACAAACAGTAATATCTCCACATTGCAAGGTGCAATTCTGAAATTTTTTGCTTTTTCCTGTTAATCCTAGCATGATAAAGAAGATTCAAAGAGAGTGAGATGCCAGCTCCTTTCATTCAGTCAGTAGCTTCAAACATTTCTGGTATATGAAAAACATGTTTTTCAATGGCAAAAATCAATGAATATTGTAAATGCACAAACAGTAATATCTCCACATTGCAAGGTGCAATTCTGAAATTTTTTGCTTTTTCCTGCTAATCCTAGCATGATAAAGAAGATTCAAAGAGAGTGAGATGCCAGCTCCTTTCATTCAGTCAGTAGCTTCAAACATTTCTGGTATATGAAAAACATGTTTTTCAATGGCAAAAATCAATGAATATTGTAAATGCACAAACAGTAATATCTCCACATTGCACGGTGCAATTCTGAAATTTTTAGCTTTTTCCTGTTAATCCTAGCATGATAAAGAAGATTCAAAGAGAGTGAGATGCCAGCTCCTTTCATTCAGTCAGTAGCTTCAAACATTTCTGGTATATGAAAAACATGTTTTTCAATGGCAAAAATCAATGAATATTGTAAATGCACAAACAGTAATATCTCCACATTGCACGGTGCAATTCTGAAATTTTTAGCTTTTTCCTGTTAATCCTAGCATGATAAAGATTCAAAGAGAGTGAGATGCCAGCTCCTTTCATTCAGTCAGTAGCTTCAAACATTTCTGGTATATGAAAAACATGTTTTTCAATGGCAAAAATCAATGAATATTGTAAATGCACAAACAGTAATATCTCCACATTGCAAGGTGCAATTCTGAAATTTTTTGCTTTTTCCTGTTAATCCTAGCATGATAAAGAAGATTCAAAGAGAGTGAGATGCCAGCTCCTTTCATTCAGTCAGTAGCTTCAAACATTTCTGGTATATGAAAAACATGTTTTTCAATGGCAAAAATCAATGAATATTGTAAATGCACAAACAGTAATATCTCCACATTGCAAGGTGCAATTCTGAAATTTTTTGCTTTTTCCTGCTAATCCTAGCATGATAAAGAAGATTCAAAGAGAGTGAGATGCCAGCTCCTTTCATTCAGTCAGTAGCTTCAAACATTTCTGGTATATGAAAAACATGTTTTTCAATGGCAAAAATCAATGAATATTGTAAATGCACAAACAGTAATATCTCCACATTGCACCTTGCAATTCTGAAATTTTTAGCTTTTTCCTGTTAATCCTTGCATGATAAAGAAGATTCAAAGAGAGTGAGATGCCAGCTCCTTTCATTCAGTCAGTAGCTTCAAACATTTCTGGTATATGAAAAACATGTTTTTCAATGGCAAAAATCAATGAATATTGTAAATGCACAAACAGTAATATCTCCACATTGCAAGGTGCAATTCTGAAATTTTTTGCTTTTTCCTGCTAATCCTAGCATGATAAAGAAGATTCAAAGAGAGTGAGATGCCAGCTCCTTTCATTCAGTCAGTAGCTTCAAACATTTCTGGTATATGAAAAACATGTTTTTCAATGGCAAAAATCAATGAATATTGTAAATGCACAAACAATATCTCCACATTGCACGGTGCAATTCTGAAATTTTTAGCTTTTTCCTGTTAATCCTAGCATGATAAAGAAGATTCAAAGAGAGTGAGATGCCAGCTCCTTTCATTCAGTCATTAGCTTCAAACATTTCTGGTATATGAAAAACATGTTTTTCAATGGCAAAAATCAATGAATATTGTAAATGCACAAACAGTAATATCTCCACATTGCACGGTGCAATTCTGAAATTTTTAGCTTTTTCCTGTTAATCCTAGCATGATAAAGAAGATTCAAAGAGAGTGAGATGCCAGCTCCTTTCATTCAGTCAGTAGCTTCAAACATTTCTGGTATATGAAAAACATGTTTTTCAATGGCAAAAATCAATGAATATTGTAAATGCACAAACAGTAATATCTCCACATTGCACGGTGCAATTCTGAAATTTTTAGCTTTTTCCTGTTAATCCTAGCATGATAAAGAAGATTCAAAGAGAGTGAGATGCCAGCTCCTTTCATTCAGTCAGTAGCTTCAAACATTTCTGGTATATGAAAAACATGTTTTTCAATGGCAAAAATCAATGAATATTGTAAATGCACAAACAGTAATATCTCCACATTGCAAGGTGCAATTCTGAAATTTTTTGCTTTTTCCTGCTAATCCTAGCATGATAAAGAAGATTCAAAGAGAGTGAGATGCCAGCTCCTTTCATTCAGTCAGTAGCTTCAAACATTTCTGGTATATGAAAAACATGTTTTTCAATGGCAAAAATCAATGAATATTGTAAATGCACAAACAGTAATATCTCCACATTGCACGGTGCAATTCTGAAATTTTTAGCTTTTTCCTGTTAATCCTAGCATGATAAATAAGATTCAAAGAGAGTGAGATGCCAGCTCCTTTCATTCAGTCAGTAGCTTCAAACATTTCTGGTATATGAAAAACATGTTTTTCAATGGCAAAAATCAATGAATATTGTAAATGCACAAACAGTAATATCTCCACATTGCAAGGTGCAATTCTGAAATTTTTTGCTTTTTCCTGTTAATCCTAGCATGATAAAGAAGATTCAAAGAGAGTGAGATGCCAGCTCCTTTCATTCAGTCAGTAGCTTCAAACATTTCTGGTATATGAAAAACATGTTTTTCAATGGCAAAAATCAATGAATATTGTAAATGCACAAACAGTAATATCTCCACATTGCAAGGTGCAATTCTGAAATTTTTTGCTTTTTCCTGCTAATCCTAGCATGATAAAGAAGATTCAAAGAGAGTGAGATGCCAGCTCCTTTCATTCAGTCAGTAGCTTCAATCATTTCTGGACGTTTTTCAATGGCAAAAATCAATGAATATTGTAAATGCACAAACAGTAATTTCTCCGCATTGCAAGGTGCAATTCTGAAATTTTTCCTTTTTCCTGCTCCTCTTAGCATGATAAAGAAGATTCAAAGAGAGTGAGGTGCCAGCTCCTTTCATTCAGTCAGGAGCTTCAAACATTTCTGGTATATGAATAACATGTTTTTCAATGGCAAAAATCAATGAATATTGTAAATGCACAAACAGTAATTTCTCCGCATTGCAAGGTGCAATTCTGAAATTTTTTGCTTTTTCCTGCTCCTCTTAGCATGATAAAGAAGATTCAAAGAGAGTGAGATGTCAGCTCCTTTCATTCAGTCAGTAGCTTCAATCATTTCTGGACGTTTTTCAATGGCAAAAATCAATGAATATTGTAAATGCACAAAGAGTAATTTCTCCGCATTGCAAGGTGCAATTCTGAAATTTTTTGCTTTTTCCTGCTCCTCTTAGCATGATAAAGAAGATTCAAAGAGAGTGAGATGCCAGCTCCTTTCATTCAGTCAGTAGCTTCAATCATTTCTGGACGTTTTTCAATGGCAAAAATCAATGAATATTGTAAATGCACAAACAGTAATTTCTCCGCATTGCAAGGTGCAATTCTGAAATTTTTTGCTTTTTCCTGCTCCTCTTAGCATGATAAACAAGATTCAAAGAGAGTGAGTTGTCAGCTCCTTTCATTCAGTCAGTAGCTTCAATCATTTCTGGACGTTTTTCAATGGCAAAAATCATTGAATATTGTAAATGCACAAACAGTAATTTCTCCGCATTGCAAGGTGCAATTCTGAAATTTTTTACTTTTTCCTGCTCCTCTTAGCATGATAAAGAAGATTCAAAGAGAGTGAGATGCCAGCTCCTTTCATTCAGTCAGTAGCTTCAATCATTTCTGGTATATGAATAACATGATGTTTTTCAATCGCAAAAATCAATGAATATTGTAAATGCACAAACAGTAATTTCTCCGCATTGCAAGGTGCAATTCTGAAATTTTTTGCTTTTTCCTGCTCCGCTTAGCATGATAAAGAAGATTCAAAGAGAGTGAGATGCCAGCTCCTTTCATTCAGTCAGTAGCTTCAATCATTTCTGGATGTTTTTCAATGGCAAAAATCAATGAATATTGTAAATGCACAAACAGTAATTTCTCCGCATTGCAAGGTGCAATTATGAAATTTTTTGCTTTTTCCTGCTCCTCTTAGCATGATAAAGAAGATTCAAAGAGAGTGAGATGCCAGCTCCTTTCCTTCAGTCAGTAGCTTCAATCATTTCTGGTATATGAATAACATGATGTTTTTCAATGGCAAAAATCAATGAATTTTGTAAACGCACAAACAGTAATTTCTCCGCATTGCAAAGCGCAATTCTGAAATTTTTTGCTTTTTCCTGCTCCTCTTAGCATGATAAAGAAGATTCAAAGAGAGTGAGATGCCAGCTCCTTTCGTTCAGTCAGTAGCTTCAATCATTTCTGGACATTTTTCAATGGCAAAAATCAATGAATATTGTAAATGCACAAACAGTAATTTCTCCGCATGGCAAGGTGCAATTCTGAAATGTTTTGCTTTTTCCTGCTCCTCTTAGCATGATAAAGAAGATTCAAAGAGAGTGAAATGCCAGCTCCTTTCATTCAGTCAGTAGCTTCAATCATTTCTGGACGTTTTTCAATGGCAAAAATCAATGAATATTGTAAATGCACAAACAGTAATTTCTCAGCATTGCAAGGTGCAATTCTGAAATTTTTTGCTTTTTCCTGCTCCTCTTAGCATGATAAAGAAGATTCAAAGAGAGTGAGATGCCAGCTCCTTTCATTCAGTCAGTAGCTTCAATCATTTCTGGACGTTTTTCAATGGCAAAAATCAATGAATATTGTAAATGCACAAACAGTAATTTCTCCGCATTGCAAGGTGCAATTCTGAAATTTTTTGCTTTTTCCTGCTCCTCTTAGCATGATAAAGAAGATTCAAAGAGAGTGAGATGCCAGCTCCTTTCCTTCAGTCAGTAGCGTCAATCATTTCTGGCATATGAATAACATGATGTTTTTCAATGGCAAAAAATCAATGAATTTTGTAAATGCACAAACAGTAATTTCTCCGCATTGCAAGGCGCAATTCTGAAATTTTTTGCTTTTTCCTGCTCCTCTTAGCATGATAAAGAAGATTCAAAGAGAGTGAGATGCCAGCTCCTTTCATTCAGTCAGTAGCTTCAATCATTTCTGGACATTTTTCAATGGCAAAAATCAATGAATATTGTAAATGCACAAACAGTAATTTCTCCGCATTGCAAGGTGCAATTCTGAAATTTTTTGCTTTTTCCTGCTCCTCTTAGCATGATAAAGAAGATTCAAAGAGAGTGAGATGACAGCTCCTTTCATTCAGTCAGTAGCTTCAATCATTTCTGGACGTTTTTCAATGGCAAAAATCAATGAATATTGTAAATGCACAAACAGTAATTTCTCCGCATTGCAAGGTGCAATTCTGAAATTTTTCCTTTTTCCTGCTCCTCTTAGCATGATAAAGAAGATTCAAAGAGAGTGAGGTGCCAGCTCCTTTCATTCAGTCAGGAGCTTCAAACATTTCTGGTATATGAATAACATGTTTTTCAATGGCAAAAATCAATGAATATTGTAAATGCACAAACAGTAATTTCTCCGCATTGCAAGGTGCAATTCTGAAATTTTTTGCTTTTTCCTGCTCCTCTTAGCATGATAAAGAAGATTCAAAGAGAGTGAGATGCCAGCTCCTTTCATTCAGTCAGTAGCTTCAATCATTTCTGGACGTTTTTCAATGGCAAAAATCAATGAATATTGTAAATGCACAAACAGTAATTTCTCCGCATTGCAAGGTGCAATTCTGAAATTTTTTGCTTTTTCCTGCTCCTCTTAGCATGATAAAGAAGATTCAAAGAGAGTGAGATGCCAGCTCCTTTCATTCAGTCAGTAGCTTCAATCATTTCTGGACGTTTTTCAATGGCAAAAATCAATGAATATTGTAAATGCACAAACAGTAATTTCTCCGCATTGCAAGGTGCAATTCTGAAATTTTTTGCTTTTTCCTGCTCCTCTTAGCATGATAAACAAGATTCAAAGAGAGTGAGATGTCAGCTCCTTTCATTCAGTCAGTAGCTTCAATCATTTCTGGACGTTTTTCAATGGCAAAAATCATTGAATATTGTAAATGCACAAACAGTAATTTCTCCGCATTGCAAGGTGCAATTCTGAAATTTTTTACTTTTTCCTGCTCCTCTTAGCATGATAAAGAAGATTCAAAGAGAGTGAGATGCCAGCTCCTTTCATTCAGTCAGTAGCTTCAATCATTTCTGGTATATGAATAACATGATGATTTTCAATCGCAAAAATCAATGAATATTGTAAATGCACAAACAGTAATTTCTCCGCATTGCAAGGTGCAATTTTGAAATTTTTTGCTTTTTCCTGCTCCTCTTAGCATGATAAAGAAGATTCAAAGAGAGTGAGATGCCAGCTCCTTTCATTCAGTCAGTAGCTTCAATCATTTCTGGATGTTTTTCAATGGCAAAAATCAATGAATATTGTAAATGCACAAACAGTAATTTCTCCGCATTGCAAGGTGCAATTCTGAAATTTTTTGCTTTTTCCTGCTCCTCTTAGCATGATAAAGAAGATTCAAAGAGAGTGAGATGCCAGCTCCTTTCCTTCAGTCAGTAGCTTCAATCATTTCTGGTATATGAATAACATGATGTTTTTCAATGGCAAAAATCAATGAATTTTGTAAATGCACAAACATTAATTTCTCCGCATTGCAAGGCGCAATTCTGAAATTTTTTGCTTTTTCCTGCTCCTCTTAGCATGATAAAGAAGATTCAAAGAGAGTTAGATGCCAGCTCCTTTCATTCAGTCAGTAGCTTCAATCATTTCTGGACATTTTTCAATGGCAAAAATCAATGAATATTGTAAATGCACAAACAGTAATTTCTCCGCATTGCAAGGTGCAATTCTGAAATTTTTTGCTTTTTCCTGCTCCTCTTAGCATGATAAAGAAGATTCAAAGAGAGTGAGATGCCAGCTCCTTTCATTCAGTCAGTAGCTTCAATCATTTATGGACGTTTTTCAATGGCAAAAATCAATGAATATTGTAAATGCACAAACAGTAATTTCTCCGCATTGCAAGGTGCAATTCTGAAATTTTTTGCTTTTTCCTGCTCCTCTTAGCATGATAAAGAAGATTCAAAGAGAGTGAGATGCCAGCTCCTTTCATTCAGTCAGTACCTTCAATCATTTCTGGACGTTTTTCAATGGCAAAAATCAATGAATATTGTAAATGCACAAACAGTAATTTCTCCGCATTGCAAGGTGCAATTCTGAAATTTTTTGCTTTTTCCTGCTCCTCTTAGCATGATAAAGAAGATTCAAAGAGAGTGAGATGCCAGCTCCTTTCATTCAGTCAGTAGCTTCAATCATTTCTGGACGTTTTTCAATGGCAAAAATCAATGAATATTGTAAATGCACAAACTGTAATTTCTCCGCATTGCAAGGTGCAATTCTGAAATTTTTTGCTTTTTCCTGCTCCTCTTAGCATGATAAAGAAGATTCAAAGAGAGTGAGATGCCAGCTCCTTTCATTCAGTCAGTAGCTTCAATCATTTCTGGTATATGAATAACATGATGTTTTTCAATAGCAAAAATCAATGAATATTGTAAATGCACAAACAGTAATTTCTCCGCATTGCAAGGTGCAATTATGAAATTTTTTGCTTTTTCCTGCTCCTCTTAGCATGATAAAGAAGATTCAAAGAGAGTGAGATGCCAGCTCCTTTCATTCAGTCAGTAGCTTCAATCATTTCTGGACGTTTTTCAATGGCAAAAATCAATGAATATTGTAAATGCACAAACAGTAATTTCTCCGCATTGCAAGGTGCAATTCTGAAATTTTTTGCTTTTTCCTGCTCCTCTTAGCATGATAAACAAGATTCAAAGAGAGTGAGATGCCAGCTCCTTTCATTCAGTCAGTAGCTTCAATCATTTCTGGACGTTTTTCAATGGCAAAAATCATTGAATATTGTAAATGCACAAACAGTAATTTCTCCGCATTGCAAGGTGCAATTCTGAAATTTTTTACTTTTTCCTGCTCCTCTTAGCATGATAAAGAAGATTCAAAGAGAGTGAGATGCCAGCTCCTTTCATTCAGTCTGTAGCTTCAATCATTTCTGGTATATTAATAACATGATGTTTTTCAATCGCAAAAATCAATGAATATTGTAAATGCACAAACAGTAATTTCTCCGCATTGCAAGGTGCAATTCTGAAATTTTTTGCTTTTTCCTGCTCCTCTTAGCATGATAAAGAAGATTCAAAGAGAGTGAGATGCCAGCTCCTTTCATTCAGTCAGTAGCTTCAATCATTTCTGGACGTTTTTCAATGGCAAAAATCAATGAATATTGTAAATGCACAAACAGTAATTTCTCCGCATTGCAAGGTGCAATTCTGAAATGTTTTGCTTTTTCCTGCTCCTCTTAGCATGATAAAGAAGATTCAAAGAGAGTGAGATGCCAGCTCCTTTCATTCAGTCAGTAGCTTCAATCATTTCTGGTATATGAATAACATGATGTTTTTCAATGGCAAAAATCAATGAATATTGTAAATGCACAAACAGTAATTTCTCCGCATTGCAAGGTGCAATTCTGAAATTTTTTGCTTTTTCCTGCTCCTCTTAGCATGATAAAGAAGATTCAAAGAGAGTGAGATGCCAGCTCCTTTCATTCAGTCAGTAGCTTCAATCATTTCTGGATGTTTTTCCATGGCAAAAATCAATGAATATTGTAAATGCACAAACAGTAATTTCTCCACATTGCAAGGTGCAATTCTGAAAATTTTTGCTTTTTCCTGCTCCTCTTAGCATGATAAAGAAGATTCAAAGAGAGTGAGATGCCAGCTCCTTTTATTCAGTCAGTAGCTTCAATCATTTCTGGACGTTTTTCAATGGTAAAAATCAATGAATATTGTAAATGCACAAACAGTAATTTCTCCACATTGCAAGGTGCAATTCTGAAATTTTTTGCTTTTTCCTGCTCCTCTTAGCATGATAAAGAAGATTCAAAGAGAGTGAGATGCCAACTCCTTTCATTCAGTCAGTAGCTTCAAACATTTCTGGTATATGAATAACATGATGTTTTTCAATGGCAAAAATCAATGAATATTGTAAATGCACAAACAGTAATTTCTCCGCATTGCAAGGTGCAATTCAGAAATTTTTTGCTTTTTCCTGCTCCTCTTAGCATGATAAAGAAGATTCAAAGAGAGTGAGATGCCAGCTCCTTTCATTCAGTCAGTAGCTTCAATCATTTCTGGACGTTTTTCAATGGCAAAAATCAATGAATATTGTAAATGCACAAACAGTAATTTCTCCGCATTGCAAGGTGCAATTCTGAATTTTTTTGCTTTTTCCTGCTCCTCTTAGCATGATAAAGAAGATTCAAAGAGAGTGAGATGCCAGCTCCTTTCATTCAGTCAGTACCTTCAATCATTTCTGGACGTTTTTCAATGGCAAAAATCAATGAATATTGTAAATGCACAAACAGTAATTTCTCCGCATTGCAAGGTGCAATTCTGAAATTTTTTGCTTTTTCCCGCTCCTCTTAGCATGATAAAGAAGATTCAAAGAGAGTGAGGTGCCAGCTCCTTTCATTCAGTCAGTAGCTTCAAACATTTCTGGTATATGAATAACATGTTTTTCAATGGCAAAAATCAATGAATATTGTAAATGCACAAACAGTAATTTCTCCGTATTGCAAGGTGCAATTCTGAAATTTTTTGCTTTTTCCTGCTCCTCTTAGCATGATAAAGAAGATTCAAAGAGAGTGAGATGCCAGCTCCTTTCATTCAGTCAATAGCTTCAATCATTTCTGGACGTTTTTCAATGGCAAAAATCAATGAATATTGTAAATGCACAAACAGTAATTTCTCCGCATTGCAAGGTGCAATTCTGAAATTTTTTGCTTTTTCCTGCTCCTCTTAGCATGATAAAGAAGATTCAAAGAGAGTGAGATGCCAGCTCCTTTCATTCAGTCAGTAGCTTCAATCATTTCTGGACGTTTTTCAATGGCAAAAATCAGTGAATATTGTAAATGAACAAACAGTAATTTCTCCGCATTGCAAGGTGCAATTCTGAAATTTTTTGCTTTTTCCTGCTCCTCTTAGCATGATAAAGAAGATTCAAAGAGAGTGAGATGCCAGCTCCTTTGATTCAGTCAGTAGCTTCAAACATTTCTGGTATATGAATAACATGATGTTTTTCAATGGCAAAAATCAATGAATATTGTAAATGCACAAACAGTAATTTCTCCGCATTGCAAGGTGCAAGTCTGAAATTTTTTGCTTTTTCCTGCTCCTCTTAGCATGATAAAGAAGATTCAAAGAGAGTGAGATGCCAGCTACTTTCATTCAGTCAGTAGCTTCAATCATTTCTGGACGTTTTTCAATGGTAAAAATCAATGAATATTGTAAATGCACAAACAGTAATTTCTCCACATTGCAAGGTGCAATTCTGAAATTTTTTGCTTTTTCCTGCTCCTCTTAGCATGATAAAGAAGATTCAAAGAGAGTGAGATGCCAGCTCCTTTCATTCAGTCAGTAGCTTCAAACATTTCTGGTATATGAATAACATGATGTCTTTCAATGGCAAAAATCAATGAATATTGTAAATGCACAAACAGTAATTTCTCCGCATTGCAAGGTGCAAGTCTGAAATTTTTTGCTTTTTCCTGCTCCTCTTAGCATGATAAAGAAGATTCAAAGAGAGTGAGATGCCAGCTACTTTCATTCAGTCAGTAGCTTCAATCATTTCTGGACGTTTTTCAATGGTAAAAATCAATGAATATTGTAAATGCACAAACAGTAATTTCTCCACATTGCAAGGTGCAATTCTGAAATTTTTTGCTTTTTCCTGCTCCTCTTAGCATGATAAAGAAGATTCAAAGAGAGTGAGATGCCAGCTCCTTTCATTCAGTCAGTAGCTTCAAACATTTCTGGTATATGAATAACATGATGTTTTTCAATGGCAAAAATCAATGAATATTGTAAATGCACAAACAGTAATTTCTCCACATTGCAAGGTGCAATTCTGAAATTTTTTGCTTTTTCCTGCTCCTCTTAGCATGATAAAGAAGATTCAAAGAGAGTGAGATGCCAGCTCCTTTCATTCAGTCAGTAGCTTCAAACATTTCTGGTATATGAATAACATGATGTTTTTCAATGGCAAAAATCAATGAATATTGTAAATGCACAAACAGTAATTTCTCCGCATTGCAAGGTGCAATTCTGAAATTTTTTGCTTTTTCCTGCTCCTCTTAGCATGATAAAGAAGATTCAAAGAGAGTGAGATGCCAGCTCCTTTCATTCAGTCAGTAGCTTCAATCATTTCTGGACGTTTTTCAATGGCAAAAATCAATGAATATTGTAAATGCACAAACAGTAATTTCTCCGCATTGCAAGGTGCAATTCTGAAATTTTTTGCTTTTTCCTGCTCCTCTTAGCATGATAAAGAAGATTCAAAGAGAGTGAGATGTCAGCTCCTTTCATTCAGTCAGTAGCTTCAAACATTTCTGGTATATGAATAACATGATGTTTTTCAATGGCAAAAAACAATGAATATTGTAAATGCACAAACAGTAATTTCTCCGCATTGCAAGGTGCAATTCTGAAATTTTTTGCTTTTTCCTGCTCCTCTTAGCATGATAAAGAAGATTCAAAGAGAGTGAGATGCCAGCTCCTTTCATTCAGTCAGTAGCTTCAATCATTTCTGGACGTTTTTCAATGGCAAAAATCAATGAATATTGTAAATGCACAAACAGTAATTTCTCCGCATTGCAAGGTGCAATTCTGAAATTTTTTGCTTTTTCCTGCTCCTCTTAGCATGATAAAGAAGATTCAAAGAGAGTGAGATGCCAGCTCCTTTCATTCAGTCAGTAGCTTCAATCATTTCTGGACGTTTTTCAATGGCAAAAATCAATGAATATTGTAAATGCACAAACAGTAATTTCTCCGCATTGCAAGGTGCAATTCTGAAATTTTTTGCTTTTTCCTGCTCCTCTTAGCATGATAAAGAAGATTCAAAGAGAGTGAGATGCCAGCTCCTTTCATTCAGTCAGTAGCTTCAAACATTTCTGGTATATGAATAACATGATGTTTTTCAATGGCAAAAATCAATGAATATTGTAAATGCACAAACAGTAATTTCTCCGCATTGCAAGGTGCAAGTCTGAAATTTTTTGCTTTTTCCTGCTCCTCTTAGCATGATAAAGAAGATTCAAAGAGAGTGAGATGCCAGCTACTTTCATTCAGTCAGTAGCTTCAATCATTTCTGGACGTTTTTCAATGGTAAAAATCAATGAATATTGTAAATGCACAAACAGTAATTTCTCCACATTGCAATGTGCAATTCTAAAATTTTTTGCTTTTTCCTGCTCCTCTTAGCATGATAAAGAAGATTCAAAGAGAGTGAGATGCCAGCTCCTTTCATTCAGTCAGTAGCTTCAAACATTTCTGGTATATGAATAACATGATGTTTTTCAATGGCAAAAATCAATGAATATTGTAAATGCACAAACAGTAATTTCTCCGCATTGCAAGGTGCAATTCTGAAATTTTTTGCTTTTTCCTGCTCCTCTTAGCATGATAAAGAAGATTCAAAGAGAGTGAGATGCCAACTCCTTTCATTCAGTCAGTAGCTTCAAACATTTCTGGTATATGAATAACGATGTTTTTCAATGGCAAAAATCAATGAATATTGTAAATGCACAAACAGTAATTTCTCCGCATTGCAAGGTGCAATTCTGAAATTTTTTGCTTTTTCCTGCTCCTCTTAGCATGATAAAGAAGATTCAAAGAGAGTGAGATGCCAGCTCCTTTCATTCAGTCAGTAGCTTCAATCATTTCTGGACGTTTTTCAATGGCAAAAATCAATGAATATTGTAAATGCACAAACAGTAATTTCTCCGCATTGCAAGGTGCAATTCTGAAATTTTTTGCTTTTTCCTGCTCCTCTTAGCATGATAAAGAAGATTCAAAGAGAGTGAGATGCCAGCTCCTTTCATTCAGTCAGTACCTTCAATCATTTCTGGACGTTTTTCAATGGCAAAAATCAATGAATATTGTAAATGCACAAACAGTAATTTCTCCGCATTGCAAGGTGCAATTCTGAAATTTTTTGCTTTTTCCCGCTCCTCTTAGCATGATAAAGAAGATTCAAAGAGAGTGAGGTGCCAGCTCCTTTCATTCAGTCAGTAGCTTCAAACATTTCTGGTATATGAATAACATGTTTTTCAATGGCAAAAATCAATGAATATTGTAAATGCACAAACAGTAATTTCTC
This sequence comes from Phyllobates terribilis, assembly GCF_046119375.1. Lineage (NCBI taxonomy): Eukaryota > Metazoa > Chordata > Amphibia > Anura > Dendrobatidae > Phyllobates > Phyllobates terribilis. The sequence continues at coordinate 25,074 of NW_027365364.1, forward strand.
CGCATTGCAAGGTGCAATTCTGAAATTTTTTGCGTTTTCCTGCTCCTCTTAGCATGATAAAGAAGATTCAAAGAGAGTGAGATGCCAGCTCCTTTCATTCAATCAGTAGCTTCAATCATTTCTGGACGTTTTTCAATGGCAAAAATCAATGAATATTGTAAATGCACAAACAGTAATTTCTCCGCATTGCAAGGTGCAATTCTGAAATTTTTTGCTTTTTCCTGCTCCTCTTAGCATGATAAAGAAGATTCAAAGAGAGTGAGATGCCAGCTCCTTTCATTCAGTCAGTAGCTTCAATCATTTCTGGACGTTTTTCAATGGCAAAAATCAATGAATATTGTAAATGCACAAACAGTAATTTCTCCGCATTGCAAGGTGCAATTCTGAAATTTTTTGCTTTTTCCTGCTCCTCTTAGCATGATAAAGAAGATTCAAAGAGAGTGAGATGCCAGCTCCTTTGATTCAGTCAGTAGCTTCAAACATTTCTGGTATATGAATAACATGATGTTTTTCAATGGCAAAAATCAATGAATATTGTAAATGCACAAACAGTAATTTCTCCGCATTGCAAGGTGCAAGTCTGAAATTTTTTGCTTTTTCCTGCTCCTCTTAGCATGATAAAGAAGATTCAAAGAGAGTGAGATGCCAGCTACTTTCATTCAGTCAGTAGCTTCAATCATTTCTGGACGTTTTTCAATGGTAAAAATCAATGAATATTGTAAATGCACAAACAGTAATTTCTCCACATTGCAAGGTGCAATTCTGAAATTTTTTGCTTTTTCCTGCTCCTCTTAGCATGATAAAGAAGATTCAAAGAGAGTGAGATGCCAGCTCCTTTCATTCAGTCAGTAGCTTCAAACATTTCTGGTATATGAATAACATGATGTTTTTCAATGGCAAAAATCAATGAATATTGTAAATGCACAAACAGTAATTTCTCCGCATTGCAAGGTGCAAGTCTGAAATTTTTTGCTTTTTCCTGCTCCTCTTAGCATGATAAAGAAGATTCAAAGAGAGTGAGATGCCAGCTACTTTCATTCAGTCAGTAGCTTCAATCATTTCTGGACGTTTTTCAATGGTAGAAATCAATGAATATTGTAAATGCACAAACAGAAATTTCTCCACATTGCAAGGTGCAATTCTGAAATTTTTTGCTTTTTCCTGCTCCTCTTAGCATGATAAAGAAGATTCAAAGAGAGTGAGATGCCAGCTCCTTTCATTCAGTCAGTAGCTTCAAACATTTCTGGTATATGAATAACATGATGTTTTTCAATGGCAAAAATCAATGAATATTGTAAATGCACAAACAGTAATTTCTCCACATTGCAAGGTGCAATTCTGAAATTTTTTGCTTTTTCCTGCTCCTCTTAGCATGATAAAGAAGATTCAAAGAGAGTGAGATGCCAGCTCCTTTCATTCAGTCAGTAGCTTCAAACATTTCTGGTATATGAATAACATGATGTTTTTCAATGGCAAAAATCAATGAATATTGTAAATGCACAAACAGTAATTTCTCCACATTGCAAGGTGCAATTCTGAAATTTTTTGCTTTTTCCTGTTAATCCTAGCATGATAAAGAAGATTCAAAGAGAGTGAGATGCCAGCTCCTTTCATTCAGTCAGTAGCTTCAAACATTTCTGGTATATGAAAAACATGTTTTTCAATGGCAAAAATCAATGAATATTGTAAATGCACAAACAGTAATATCTCCACATTGCAAGGTGCAATTCTGAAATTTTTTGCTTTTTCCTGCTAATCCTAGCATGATAAAGAAGATTCAAAGAGAGTGAGATGCCAGCTCCTTTCATTCAGTCAGTAGCTTCAAACATTTCTGGTATATGAATAACATGATGTTTTTCAATGGCAAAAAACAATGAATATTGTAAATGCACAAACAGTAATTTCTCCGCATTGCAAGGTGCAATTCTGAAATTTTTTGCTTTTTCCTGCTCCTCTTAGCATGATAAAGAAGATTCAAAGAGAGTGAGATGCCAGCTCCTTTCATTCAGTCAGTAGCTTCAATCATTTCTGGACGTTTTTCAATGGCAAAAATCAATGAATATTGTAAATGCACAAACAGTAATTTCTCCGCATTGCAAGGTGCAATTCTGAAATTTTTTGCTTTTTCCTGCTCCTCTTAGCATGATAAAGAAGATTCAAAGAGAGTGAGATGCCAGCTCCTTTCATTCAGTCAGTAGCTTCAATCATTTCTGGACGTTTTTCAATGGCAAAAATCAATGAATATTGTAAATGCACAAACAGTAATTTCTCCGCATTGCAAGGTGCAATTCTGAAATTTTTTGCTTTTTCCTGCTCCTCTTAGCATGATAAAGAAGATTCAAAGAGAGTGAGATGCCAGCTCCTTTCATTCAGTCAGTAGCTTCAAACATTTCTGGTATATGAATAACATGATGTTTTTCAATGGCAAAAATCAATGAATATTGTAAATGCACAAACAGTAATTTCTCCGCATTGCAAGGTGCAAGTCTGAAATTTTTTGCTTTTTCCTGCTCCTCTTAGCATGATAAAGAAGATTCAAAGAGAGTGAGATGCCAGCTACTTTCATTCAGTCAGTAGCTTCAATCATTTCTGGACGTTTTTCAATGGTAAAAATCAATGAATATTGTAAATGCACAAACAGTAATTTCTCCACATTGCATGGTGCAATTCTGAAATTTTTTGCTTTTTCCTGCTCCTCTTAGCATGATAAAGAAGATTCAAAGAGAGTGAGATGCCAGCTCCTTTCATTCAGTCAGTAGCTTCAAACATTTCTGGTATATGAATAACATGATGTTTTTCAATGGCAAAAATCAATGAATATTGTAAATGCACAAACAGTAATTTCTCCGCATTGCAAGGTGCAAGTCTGAAATTTTTTGCTTTTTCCTGCTCCTCTTAGCATGATAAAGAAGATTCAAAGAGAGTGAGATGCCAGCTACTTTCATTCAGTCAGTAGCTTCAATCATTTCTGGACGTTTTTCAATGGTAAAAATCAATGAATATTGTAAATGCACAAACAGAAATTTCTCCACATTGCAAGGTGCAATTCTGAAATTTTTTGCTTTTTCCTGCTCCTCTTAGCATGATAAAGAAGATTCAAAGAGAGTGAGATGCCAGCTCCTTTCATTCAGTCAGTAGCTTCAAACATTTCTGGTATATGAATAACATGATGTTTTTCAATGGCAAAAATCAATGAATATTGTAAATGCACAAACAGTAATTTCTCCACATTGCAAGGTGCAATTCTGAAATTTTTTGCTTTTTCCTGCTCCTCTTAGCATGATAAAGAAGATTCAAAGAGAGTGAGATGCCAGCTCCTTTCATTCAGTCAGTAGCTTCAAACATTTCTGGTATATGAATAACATGATGTTTTTCAATGGCAAAAATCAATGAATATTGTAAATGCACAAACAGTAATTTCTCCACATTGCAAGGTGCAATTCTGAAATTTTTTGCTTTTTCCTGTTAATCCTAGCATGATAAAGAAGATTCAAAGAGAGTGAGATGCCAGCTCCTTTCATTCAGTCAGTAGCTTCAAACATTTCTGGTATATGAAAAACATGTTTTTCAATGGCAAAAATCAATGAATATTGTAAATGCACAAACAGTAATATATCCACATTGCAAGGTGCAATTCTGAAATTTTTTGCTTTTTCCTGCTAATCCTAGCATGATAAAGAAGATTCAAAGAGAGTGAGATGCCAGCTCCTTTCATTCAGTCAGTAGCTTCAAACATTTCTGGTATATGAATAACATGATGTTTTTCAATGGCAAAAAACAATGAATATTGTAAATGCACAAACAGTAATTTCTCCGCATTGCAAGGTGCAATTCTGAAATTTTTTGCTTTTTCCTGCTCCTCTTAGCATGATAAAGAAGATTCAAAGAGAGTGAGATGCCAGCTCCTTTCATTCAGTCAGTAGCTTCAATCATTTCTGGACGTTTTTCAATGGCAAAAATCAATGAATATTGTAAATGCACAAACAGTAATTTCTCCGCATTGCAAGGTGCAATTCTGAAATTTTTTGCTTTTTCCTGCTCCTCTTAGCATGATAAAGAAGATTCAAAGAGAGTGAGATGCCAGCTCCTTTCATTCAGTCAGTAGCTTCAATCATTTCTGGACGTTTTTCAATGGCAAAAATCAATGAATATTGTAAATGCACAAACAGTAATTTCTCCGCATTGCAAGGTGCAATTCTGAAATTTTTTGCTTTTTCCTGCTCCTCTTAGCATGATAAAGAAGATTCAAAGAGAGTGAGATGCCAGCTCCTTTCATTCAGTCAGTAGCTTCAAACATTTCTGGTATATGAATAACATGATGTTTTTCAATGGCAAAAATCAATGAATATTGTAAATGCACAAACAGTAATTTCTCCGCATTGCAAGGTGCAAGTCTGAAATTTTTTGCTTTTTCCTGCTCCTCTTAGCATGATAAAGAAGATTCAAAGAGAGTGAGATGCCAGCTACTTTCATTCAGTCAGTAGCTTCAATCATTTCTGGACGTTTTTCAATGGTAAAAATCAATGAATATTGTAAATGCACAAACAGTAATTTCTCCACATTGCAATGTGCAATTCTAAAATTTTTTGCTTTTTCCTGCTCCTTTTAGCATGATAAAGAAGATTCAAAGAGAGTGAGATGCCAGCTCCTTTCATTCAGTCAGTAGCTTCAAACATTTCTGGTATATGAATAACATGATGTTTTTCAATGGCAAAAATCAATGAATATTGTAAATGCACAAACAGTAATTTCTCCGCATTGCAAGGTGCAAGTCTGAAATTTTTTGCTTTTTCCTGCTCCTCTTAGCATGATAAAGAAGATTCAAAGAGAGTGAGATGCCAGCTACTTTCATTCAGTCAGTAGCTTCAATCATTTCTGGACGTTTTTCAATGGTAAAAATCAATGAATATTGTAAATGCACAAGCAGAAATTTCTCCACATTGCAAGGTGCAATTCTGAAATTTTTTGCTTTTTCCTGCTCCTCTTAGCATGATAAAGAAGATTCAAAGAGAGTGAGATGCCAGCTCCTTTCATTCAGTCAGTAGCTTCAAACATTTCTGGTATATGAATAACATGATGTTTTTCAATGGCAAAAATCAATGAATATTGTAAATGCACAAACAGTAATTTCTCCACATTGCAAGGTGCAATTCTGAAATTTTTTGCTTTTTCCTGCTCCTCTTAGCATGATAAAGAAGATTCAAAGAGAGTGAGATGCCAGCTCCTTTCATTCAGTCAGTAGCTTCAAACATTTCTGGTATATGAATAACATGATGTTTTTCAATGGCAAAAATCAATGAATATTGTAAATGCACAAACAGTAATTTCTCCACATTGCAAGGTGCAATTCTGAAATTTTTTGCTTTTTCCTGTTAATCCTAGCATGATAAAGAAGATTCAAAGAGAGTGAGATGCCAGCTCCTTTCATTCAGTCAGTAGCTTCAAACATTTCTGGTATATGAAAAACATGTTTTTCAATGGCAAAAATCAATGAATATTGTAAATGCACAAACAGTAATATCTCCACATTGCAAGGTGCAATTCTGAAATTTTTTGCTTTTTCCTGCTAATCCTAGCATGATAAAGAAGATTCAAAGAGAGTGAGATGCCAGCTCCTTTCATTCAGTCAGTAGCTTCAAACATTTCTGGTATATGAATAACATGATGTTTTTCAATGGCAAAAAACAATGAATATTGTAAATGCACAAACAGTAATTTCTCCGCATTGCAAGGTGCAATTCTGAAATTTTTTGCTTTTTCCTGCTCCTCTTAGCATGATAAAGAAGATTCAAAGAGAGTGAGATGCCAGCTCCTTTCATTCAGTCAGTAGCTTCAATCATTTCTGGACGTTTTTCAATGGCAAAAATCAATGAATATTGTAAATGCACAAACAGTAATTTCTCCGCATTGCAAGGTGCAATTCTGAAATTTTTTGCTTTTTCCTGCTCCTCTTAGCATGATAAAGAAGATTCAAAGAGAGTGAGATGCCAGCTCCTTTCATTCAGTCAGTAGCTTCAATCATTTCTGGACGTTTTTCAATGGCAAAAATCAATGAATATTGTAAATGCACAAACAGTAATTTCTCCGCATTGCAAGGTGCAATTCTGAAATTTTTTGCTTTTTCCTGCTCCTCTTAGCATGATAAAGAAGATTCAAAGAGAGTGAGATGCCAGCTCCTTTGATTCAGTCAGTAGCTTCAAACATTTCTGGTATATGAATAACATGATGTTTTTCAATGGCAAAAATCAATGAATATTGTAAATGCACAAACAGTAATTTCTCCGCATTGCAAGGTGCAAGTCTGAAATTTTTTGCTTTTTCCTGCTCCTCTTAGCATGATAAAGAAGATTCAAAGAGAGTGAGATGCCAGCTACTTTCATTCAGTCAGTAGCTTCAATCATTTCTGGACGTTTTTCAATGGTAAAAATCAATGAATATTGTAAATGCACAAACAGTAATTTCTCCACATTGCAAGGTGCAATTCTGAAATTTTTTGCTTTTTCCTGCTCCTCTTAGCATGATAAAGAAGATTCAAAGAGAGTGAGATGCCAGCTCCTTTCATTCAGTCAGTAGCTTCAAACATTTCTGGTATATGAATAACATGATGTTTTTCAATGGCAAAAATCAATGAATATTGTAAATGCACAAACAGTAATTTCTCCGCATTGCAAGGTGCAAGTCTGAAATTTTTTGCTTTTTCCTGCTCCTCTTAGCATGATAAAGAAGATTCAAAGAGAGTGAGATGCCAGCTACTTTCATTCAGTCAGTAGCTTCAATCATTTCTGGACGTTTTTCAATGGTAAAAATCAATGAATATTGTAAATGCACAAACAGAAATTTCTCCACATTGCAAGGTGCAATTCTGAAATTTTTTGCTTTTTCCTGCTCCTCTTAGCATGATAAAGAAGATTCAAAGAGAGTGAGATGCCAGCTCCTTTCATTCAGTCAGTAGCTTCAAACATTTCTGGTATATGAATAACATGATGTTTTTCAATGGCAAAAATCAATGAATATTGTAAATGCACAAACAGTAATTTCTCCACATTGCAAGGTGCAATTCTGAAATTTTTTGCTTTTTCCTGCTCCTCTTAGCATGATAAAGAAGATTCAAAGAGAGTGAGATGCCAGCTCCTTTCATTCAGTCAGTAGCTTCAAACATTTCTGGTATATGAATAACATGATGTTTTTCAATGGCAAAAATCAATGAATATTGTAAATGCACAAACAGTAATTTCTCCACATTGCAAGGTGCAATTCTGAAATTTTTTGCTTTTTCCTGTTAATCCTAGCATGATAAAGAAGATTCAAAGAGAGTGAGATGCCAGCTCCTTTCATTCAGTCAGTAGCTTCAAACATTTCTGGTATATGAAAAACATGTTTTTCAATGGCAAAAATCAATGAATATTGTAAATGCACAAACAGTAATATCTCCACATTGCAAGGTGCAATTCTGAAATTTTTTGCTTTTTCCTGCTAATCCTAGCATGATAAAGAAGATTCAAAGAGAGTGAGATGCCAGCTCCTTTCATTCAGTCAGTAGCTTCAAACATTTCTGGTATATGAATAACATGATGTTTTTCAATGGCAAAAAACAATGAATATTGTAAATGCACAAACAGTAATTTCTCCGCATTGCAAGGTGCAATTCTGAAATTTTTTGCTTTTTCCTGCTCCTCTTAGCATGATAAAGAAGATTCAAAGAGAGTGAGATGCCAGCTCCTTTCATTCAGTCAGTAGCTTCAATCATTTCTGGACGTTTTTCAATGGCAAAAATCAATGAATATTGTAAATGCACAAACAGTAATTTCTCCGCATTGCAAGGTGCAATTCTGAAATTTTTTGCTTTTTCCTGCTCCTCTTAGCATGATAAAGAAGATTCAAAGAGAGTGAGATGCCAGCTCCTTTCATTCAGTCAGTAGCTTCAATCATTTCTGGACGTTTTTCAATGGCAAAAATCAATGAATATTGTAAATGCACAAACAGTAATTTCTCCGCATTGCAAGGTGCAATTCTGAAATTTTTTGCTTTTTCCTGCTCCTCTTAGCATGATAAAGAAGATTCAAAGAGAGTGAGATGCCAGCTCCTTTCATTCAGTCAGTAGCTTCAAACATTTCTGGTATATGAATAACATGATGTTTTTCAATGGCAAAAATCAATGAATATTGTAAATGCACAAACAGTAATTTCTCCGCATTGCAAGGTGCAAGTCTGAAATTTTTTGCTTTTTCCTGCTCCTCTTAGCATGATAAAGAAGATTCAAAGAGAGTGAGATGCCAGCTACTTTCATTCAGTCAGTAGCTTCAATCATTTCTGGACGTTTTTCAATGGTAAAAATCAATGAATATTGTAAATGCACAAACAGTAATTTCTCCACATTGCAATGTGCAATTCTAAAATTTTTTGCTTTTTCCTGCTCCTCTTAGCATGATAAAGAAGATTCAAAGAGAGTGAGATGCCAGCTCCTTTCATTCAGTCAGTAGCTTCAAACATTTCTGGTATATGAATAACATGATGTTTTTCAATGGCAAAAATCAATGAATATTGTAAATGCACAAACAGTAATTTCTCCGCATTGCAAGGTGCAATTCTGAAATTTTTTGCTTTTTCCTGCTCCTCTTAGCATGATAAAGAAGATTCAAAGAGAGTGAGATGCCAACTCCTTTCATTCAGTCAGTAGCTTCAAACATTTCTGGTATATGAATAACGATGTTTTTCAATGGCAAAAATCAATGAATATTGTAAATGCACAAACAGTAATTTCTCCGCATTGCAAGGTGCAATTCTGAAATTTTTTGCTTTTTCCTGCTCCTCTTAGCATGATAAAGAAGATTCAAAGAGAGTGAGATGCCAGCTCCTTTCATTCAGTCAGTAGCTTCAATCATTTCTGGACGTTTTTCAATGGCAAAAATCAATGAATATTGTAAATGCACAAACAGTAATTTCTCCGCATTGCAAGGTGCAATTCTGAAATTTTTTGCTTTTTCCTGCTCCTCTTAGCATGATAAAGAAGATTCAAAGAGAGTGAGATGCCAGCTCCTTTCATTCAGTCAGTACCTTCAATCATTTCTGGACGTTTTTCAATGGCAAAAATCAATGAATATTGTAAATGCACAAACAGTAATTTCTCCGCATTGCAAGGTGCAATTCTGAAATTTTTTGCTTTTTCCCGCTCCTCTTAGCATGATAAAGAAGATTCAAAGAGAGTGAGGTGCCAGCTCCTTTCATTCAGTCAGTAGCTTCAAACATTTCTGGTATATGAATAACATGTTTTTCAATGGCAAAAATCAATGAATATTGTAAATGCACAAACAGTAATTTCTCCGCATTGCAAGGTGCAATTCTGAAATTTTTTGCTTTTTCCTGCTCCTCTTAGCATGATAAAGAAGATTCAAAGAGAGTGAGATGCCAGCTCCTTTCATTCAATCAGTAGCTTCAATCATTTCTGGACGTTTTTCAATGGCAAAAATCAATGAATATTGTAAATGCACAAACAGTAATTTCTCCGCATTGCAAGGTGCAATTCTGAAATTTTTTGCTTTTTCCTGCTCCTCTTAGCATGATAAAGAAGATTCAAAGAGAGTGAGATGCCAGCTCCTTTGATTCAGTCAGTAGCTTCAAACATTTCTGGTATATGAATAACATGATGTTTTTCAATGGCAAAAATCAATGAATATTGTAAATGCACAAACAGTAATTTCTCCGCATTGCAAGGTGCAAGTCTGAAATTTTTTGCTTTTTCCTGCTCCTCTTAGCATGATAAAGAAGATTCAAAGAGAGTGAGATGCCAGCTACTTTCATTCAGTCAGTAGCTTCAATCATTTCTGGACGTTTTTCAATGGTAAAAATCAATGAATATTGTAAATGCACAAACAGTAATTTCTCCACATTGCAAGGTGCAATTCTGAAATTTTTTGCTTTTTCCTGCTCCTCTTAGCATGATAAAGAAGATTCAAAGAGAGTGAGATGCCAGCTCCTTTCATTCAGTCAGTAGCTTCAAACATTTCTGGTATATGAATAACATGATGTTTTTCAATGGCAAAAATCAATGAATATTGTAAATGCACAAACAGTAATTTCTCCGCATTGCAAGGTGCAAGTCTGAAATTTTTTGCTTTTTCCTGCTCCTCTTAGCATGATAAAGAAGATTCAAAGAGAGTGAGATGCCAGCTACTTTCATTCAGTCAGTAGCTTCAATCATTTCTGGACGTTTTTCAATGGTAAAAATCAATGAATATTGTAAATGCACAAACAGAAATTTCTCCACATTGCAAGGTGCAATTCTGAAATTTTTTGCTTTTTCCTGCTCCTCTTAGCATGATAAAGAAGATTCAAAGAGAGTGAGATGCCAGCTCCTTTCATTCAGTCAGTACCTTCAAACATTTCTGGTATATGAATAACATGATGTTTTTCAATGGCAAAAATCAATGAATATTGTAAATGCACAAACAGTAATTTCTCCACATTGCAAGGTGCAATTCTGAAATTTTTTGCTTTTTCCTGCTCCTCTTAGCATGATAAAGAAGATTCAAAGAGAGTGAGATGCCAGCTCCTTTCATTCAGTCAGTAGCTTCAAACATTTCTGGTATATGAATAACATGATGTTTTTCAATGGCAAAAATCAATGAATATTGTAAATGCACAAACAGTAATTTCTCCACATTGCAAGGTGCAATTCTGAAATTTTTTGCTTTTTCCTGTTAATCCTAGCATGATAAAGAAGATTCAAAGAGAGTGAGATGCCAGCTCCTTTCATTCAGTCAGTAGCTTCAAACATTTCTGGTATATGAAAAACATGTTTTTCAATGGCAAAAATCAATGAATATTGTAAATGCACAAACAGTAATATCTCCACATTGCAAGGTGCAATTCTGAAATTTTTTGCTTTTTCCTGCTAATCCTAGCATGATAAAGAAGATTCAAAGAGAGTGAGATGCCAGCTCCTTTCATTCAGTCAGTAGCTTCAAACATTTCTGGTATATGAAAAACATGTTTTTCAATGGCAAAAATCAATGAATATTGTAAATGCACAAACAGTAATATCTCCACATTGCACGGTGCAATTCTGAAATTTTTAGCTTTTTCCTGTTAATCCTAGCATGATATTCAAAGAGAGTGAGATGCCAGCTCCTTTCATTCAGTCAGTAGCTTCAAACATTTCTGGTATATGAAAAACATGTTTTTCAATGGCAAAAATCAATGAATATTGTAAATGCACAAACAGTAATATCTCCACATTGCAAGGTGCAATTCTGAAATTTTTTGCTTTTTCCTGCTAATCCTAGCATGATAAAGAAGATTCAAAGAGAGTGAGATGCCAGCTCCTTTCATTCAGTCAGTAGCTTCAAACATTTCTGGTATATGAAAAACATGTTTTTCAATGGCAAAAATCAATGAATATTGTAAATGCACAAACAGTAATATCTCCACATTGCACGGTGCAATTCTGAAATTTTTAGCTTTTTCCTGTTAATCCTAGCATGATAAAGAAGATTCAAAGAGAGTGAGATGCCAGCTCCTTTCATTCAGTCAGTAGCTTCAAACATTTCTGGTATATGAAAAACATGTTTTTCAATGGCAAAAATCAATGAATATTGTAAATGCACAAAGAGTAATATCTCCACATTGCAAGGTGCAATTCTGAAATTTTTTGCTTTTTCCTGCTAATCCTAGCATGATAAAGAAGATTCAGAGAGAGTGAGATCCCAGCTCCTTTCATTCAGTCAGTAGCTTCAATCATTTCTGGACGTTTTTCAATGGCAAAAATCAATGAATATTGTAAATGCACAAACAGTAATTTCTCCGCATTGCAAGGTGCAATTCTGAAATTTTTCCTTTTTCCTGCTCCTCTTAGCATGATAAAGAAGATTCAAAGAGAGTGAGGTGCCAGCTCCTTTCATTCAGTCAGGAGCTTCAAACATTTCTGGTATATGAATAACATGTTTTTCAATGGCAAAAATCAATGAATATTGTAAATGCACAAACAGTAATTTCTCCGCATTGCAAGGTGCAATTCTGAAATTTTTTGCTTTTTCCTGCTCCTCTTAGCATGATAAAGAAGATTCAAAGAGAGTGAGATGCCAGCTCCTTTCATTCAGTCAGTAGCTTCAATCATTTCTGGACGTTTTTCAATGGCAAAAATCAATGAATATTGTAAATGCACAAACAGTAATTTCTCCGCATTGCAAGGTGCAATTCTGAAATTTTTTGCTTTTTCCTGCTCCTCTTAGCATGATAAAGAAGATTCAAAGAGAGTGAGATGCCAGCTCCTTTCATTCAGTCAGTAGCTTCAATCATTTCTGGACGTTTTTCAATGGCAAAAATCAATGAATATTGTAAATGCACAAACAGTAATTTCTCCGCATTGCAAGGTGCAATTCTGAAATTTTTTGCTTTTTCCTGCTCCTCTTAGCATGATAAACAAGATTCAAAGAGAGTGAGTTGTCAGCTCCTTTCATTCAGTCAGTAGCTTCAATCATTTCTGGACGTTTTTCAATGGCAAAAATCATTGAATATTGTAAATGCACAAACAGTAATTTCTCCGCATTGCAAGGTGCAATTCTGAAATTTTTTACTTTTTCCTGCTCCTCTTAGCATGATAAAGAAGATTCAAAGAGAGTGAGATGCCAGCTCCTTTCATTCAGTCAGTAGCTTCAATCATTTCTGGTATATGAATAACATGATGTTTTTCAATCGCAAAAATCAATGAATATTGTAAATGCACAAACAGTAATTTCTCCGCATTGCAAGGTGCAATTCTGAAATTTTTTGCTTTTTCCTGCTCCGCTTAGCATGATAAAGAAGATTCAAAGAGAGTGAGATGCCAGCTCCTTTCATTCAGTCAGTAGCTTCAATCATTTCTGGATGTTTTTCAATGGCAAAAATCAATGAATATTGTAAATGCACAAACAGTAATTTCTCCGCATTGCAAGGTGCAATTCTGAAATTTTTTGCTTTTTCCTGCTCCTCTTAGCATGATAAAGAAGATTCAAAGAGAGTGAGATGCCAGCTCCTTTCCTTCAGTCAGTAGCTTCAATCATTTCTGGTATATGAATAACATGATGTTTTTCAATGGCAAAAATCAATGAATTTTGTAAATGCACAAACAGTAATTTCTCCGCATTGCAAAGCGCAATTCTGAAATTTTTTGCTTTTTCCTGCTCCTCTTAGCATGATAAAGAAGATTCAAAGAGAGTGAGATGCCAGCTCCTTTCGTTCAGTCAGTAGCTTCAATCATTTCTGGACATTTTTCAATGGCAAAAATCAATGAATATTGTAAATGCACAAACAGTAATTTCTCCGCATGGCAAGGTGCAATTCTGAAATGTTTTGCTTTTTCCTGCTCCTCTTAGCATGATAAAGAAGATTCAAAGAGAGTGAAATGCCAGCTCCTTTCATTCAGTCAGTAGCTTCAATCATTTCTGGACGTTTTTCAATGGCAAAAATCAATGAATATTGTAAATGCACAAACAGTAATTTCTCCGCATTGCAAGGTGCAATTCTGAAATTTTTTGCTTTTTCCTGCTCCTCTTAGCATGATAAAGAAGATTCAAAGAGAGTGAGATGCCAGCTCCTTTCATTCAGTCAGTAGCTTCAATCATTTCTGGACGTTTTTCAATGGCAAAAATCAATGAATATTGTAAATGCACAAACAGTAATTTCTACGCATTGCAAGGTGCAATTCTGAAATTTTTTGCTTTTTCCTGCTCCTCTTAGCATGATAAAGAAGATTCAAAGAGAGTGAGATGCCAGCTCCTTTCCTTCAGTCAGTAGCGTCAATCATTTCTGGCATATGAATAACATGATGTTTTTCAATGGCAAAAATCAATGAATTTTGTAAATGCACAAACAGTAATTTCTCCGCATTGCAAGGCGCAATTCTGAAATTTTTTGCTTTTTCCTGCTCCTCTTAGCATGATAAAGAAGATTCAAAGAGAGTGAGATGCCAGCTCCTTTCATTCAGTCAGTAGCTTCAATCATTTCTGGACATTTTTCAATGGCAAAAATCAATGAATATTGTAAATGCACAAACAGTAATTTCTCCGCATTGCAAGGTGCAATTCTGAAATTTTTTGCTTTTTCCTGCTCCTCTTAGCATGATAAAGAAGATTCAAAGAGAGTGAGATGACAGCTCCTTTCATTCAGTCAGTAGCTTCAATCATTTCTGGACGTTTTTCAATGGCAAAAATCAATGAATATTGTAAATGCACAAACAGTAATTTCTCCGCATTGCAAGGTGCAATTCTGAAATTTTTCCTTTTTCCTGCTCCTCTTAGCATGATAAAGAAGATTCAAAGAGAGTGAGGTGCCAGCTCCTTTCATTCAGTCAGGAGCTTCAAACATTTCTGGTATATGAATAACATGTTTTTCAATGGCAAAAATCAATGAATATTGTAAATGCACAAACAGTAATTTCTCCGCATTGCAAGGTGCAATTCTGAAATTTTTTGCTTTTTCCTGCTCCTCTTAGCATGATAAAGAAGATTCAAAGAGAGTGAGATGCCAGCTCCTTTCATTCAGTCAGTAGCTTCAATCATTTCTGGACGTTTTTCAATGGCAAAAATCAATGAATATTGTAAATGCACAAACAGTAATTTCTCCGCATTGCAAGGTGCAATTCTGAAATTTTTTGCTTTTTCCTGCTCCTCTTAGCATGATAAAGAAGATTCAAAGAGAGTGAGATGCCAGCTCCTTTCATTCAGTCAGTAGCTTCAATCATTTCTGGACGTTTTTCAATGGCAAAAATCAATGAATATTGTAAATGCACAAACAGTAATTTCTCCGCATTGCAAGGTGCAATTCTGAAATTTTTTGCTTTTTCCTGCTCCACTTAGCATGATAAACAAGATTCAAAGAGAGTGAGATGTCAGCTCCTTTCATTCAGTCAGTAGCTTCAATCATTTCTGGACGTTTTTCAATGGCAAAAATCATTGAATATTGTAAATGCACAAACAGTAATTTCTCCGCATTGCAAGGTGCAATTCTGAAATTTTTTACTTTTTCCTGCTCCTCTTAGCATGATAAAGAAGATTCAAAGAGAGTGAGATGCCAGCTCCTTTCATTCAGTCAGTAGCTTCAATCATTTCTGGTATATGAATAACATGATGATTTTCAATCGCAAAAATCAATGAATATTGTAAATGCACAAACAGTAATTTCTCCGCATTGCAAGGTGCAATTCTGAAATTTTTTGCTTTTTCCTGCTCCTCTTAGCATGATAAAGAAGATTCAAAGAGAGTGAGATGCCAGCTCCTTTCATTCAGTCAGTAGCTTCAATCATTTCTGGATGTTTTTCAATGGCAAAAATCAATGAATATTGTAAATGCACAAACAGTAATTTCTCCGCATTGCAAGGTGCAATTCTGAAATTTTTTGCTTTTTCCTGCTCCTCTTAGCATGATAAAGAAGATTCAAAGAGAGTGAGATGCCAGCTCCTTTCCTTCAGTCAGTAGCTTCAATCATTTCTGGTATATGAATAACATGATGTTTTTCAATGGCAAAAATCAATGAATTTTGTAAATGCACAAACATTAATTTCTCCGCATTGCAAGGCGCAATTCTGAAATTTTTTGCTTTTTCCTGCTCCTCTTAGCATGATAAAGAAGATTCAAAGAGAGTGAGATGCCAGCTCCTTTCATTCAGTCAGTAGCTTCAATCATTTCTGGACATTTTTCAATGGCAAAAATCAATGAATATTGTAAATGCACAAACAGTAATTTCTCCGCATTGCAAGGTGCAATTCTGAAATTTTTTGCTTTTTCCTGCTCCTCTTAGCATGATAAAGAAGATTCAAAGAGAGTGAGATGCCAGCTCCTTTCATTCAGTCAGTAGCTTCAATCATTTCTGGACGTTTTTCAATGGCAAAAATCAATGAATATTGTAAATGCACAAACAGTAATTTCTCCGCATTGCAAGGTGCAATTCTGAAATTTTTTGCTTTTTCCTGCTCCTCTTAGCATGATAAAGAAGATTCAAAGAGAGTGAGATGCCAGCTCCTTTCATTCAGTCAGTACCTTCAATCATTTCTGGACGTTTTTCAATGGCAAAAATCAATGAATATTGTAAATGCACAAACAGTAATTTCTCCGCATTGCAAGATGCAATTCTGAAATTTTTTGCTTTTTCCTGCTCCTCTTAGCATGATAAAGAAGATTCAAAGAGAGTGAGATGCCAGCTCCTTTCATTCAGTCAGTAGCTTCAATCATTTCTGGACGTTTTTCAATGGCAAAAATCAATGAATATTGTAAATGCACAAACTGTAATTTCTCCGCATTACAAGGTGCAATTCTGAAATTTTTTGCTTTTTCCTGCTCCTCTTAGCATGATAAAGAAGATTCAAAGAGAGTGAGATGCCAGCTCCTTTCATTCAGTCAGTAGCTTCAATCATTTCTGGTATATGAATAACATGATGTTTTTCAATAGCAAAAATCAATGAATATTGTAAATGCACAAACAGTAATTTCTCCGCATTGCAAGGTGCAATTCTGAAATTTTTTGCTTTTTCCTGCTCCTCTTAGCATGATAAAGAAGATTCAAAGAGAGTGAGATGCCAGCTCCTTTCATTCAGTCAGTAGCTTCAATCATTTCTGGACGTTTTTCAATGGCAAAAATCAATGAATATTGTAAATGCACAAACAGTAATTTCTCCGCATTGCAAGGTGCAATTCTGAAATTTTTTGCTTTTTCCTGCTCCTCTTAGCATGATAAACAAGATTCAAAGAGAGTGAGATGCCAGCTCCTTTCATTCAGTCAGTAGCTTCAATCATTTCTGGACGTTTTTCAATGGCAAAAATCATTGAATATTGTAAATGCACAAACAGTAATTTCTCCGCATTGCAAGGTGCAATTCTGAAATTTTTTACTTTTTCCTGCTCCTCTTAGCATGATAAAGAAGATTCAAAGAGAGTGAGATGCCAGCTCCTCTCATTCAGTCTGTAGCTTCAATCATTTCTGGTATATTAATAACATGATGTTTTTCAATCGCAAAAATCAATGAATATTGTAAATGCACAAACAGTAATTTCTCCGCATTGCAAGGTGCAATTCTGAAATTTTTTGCTTTTTCCTGCTCCTCTTAGCATGATAAAGAAGATTCAAAGAGAGTGAGATGCCAGCTCCTTTCATTCAGTCAGTAGCTTCAATCATTTCTGGACGTTTTTCAATGGCAAAAATCAATGAATATTGTAAATGCACAAACAGTAATTTCTCCGCATTGCAAGGTGCAATTCTGAAATGTTTTGCTTTTTCCTGCTCCTCTTAGCATGATAAAGAAGATTCAAAGAGAGTGAGATGCCAGCTCCTTTCATTCAGTCAGTAGCTTCAATCATTTCTGGTATATGAATAACATGATGTTTTTCAATGGCAAAAATCAATGAATATTGTAAATGCACAAACAGTAATTTCTCCGCATTGCAAGGTGCAATTCTGAAATTTTTTGCTTTTTCCTGCTCCTCTTAGCATGATAAAGAAGATTCAAAGAGAGTGAGATGCCAGCTCCTTTCATTCAGTCAGTAGCTTCAATCATTTCTGGATGTTTTTCCATGGCAAAAATCAATGAATATTGTAAATGCACAAACAGTAATTTCTCCACATTGCAAGGTGCAATTCTGAAATTTTTTGCTTTTTCCTGCTCCTCTTAGCATGATAAAGAAGATTCAAAGAGAGTGAGATGCCAGCTCCTTTTATTCAGTCAGTAGCTTCAATCATTTCTGGACGTTTTTCAATGGTAAAAATCAATGAATATTGTAAATGCACAAACAGTAATTTCTCCACATTGCAAGGTGCAATTCTGAAATTTTTTGCTTTTTCCTGCTCCTCTTAGCATGATAAAGAAGATTCAAAGAGAGTGAGATGCCAGCTCCTTTCATTCAGTCAGTAGCTTCAAACATTTCTGGTATATGAATAACATGATGTTTTTCAATGGCAAAAATCAATGAATATTGTAAATGCACAAACAGTAATTTCTCCGCATTGCAAGGTGCAAGTCTGAAATTTTTTGCTTTTTCCTGCTCCTCTTAGCATGATAAAGAAGATTCAAAGAGAGTGAGATGCCAGCTACTTTCATTCAGTCAGTAGCTTCAATCATTTCTGGACGTTTTTCAATGGTAAAAATCAATGAATATTGTAAATGCACAAACAGTAATTTCTCCACATTGCAAGGTGCAATTCTGAAATTTTTTGCTTTTTCCTGCTCCTCTTAGCATGATAAAGAAGATTCAAAGAGAGTGAGATGCCAACTCCTTTCATTCAGTCAGTAGCTTCAAACATTTCTGATATATGAATAACATGATGTTTTTCAATGGCAAAAATCAATGAATATTGTAAATGCACAAACAGTAATTTCTCCGCATTGCAAGGTGCAATTCAGAAATTTTTTGCTTTTTCCTGCTCCTCTTAGCATGATAAAGAAGATTCAAAGAGAGTGAGATGCCAGCTCCTTTCATTCAGTCAGTAGCTTCAATCATTTCTGGACGTTTTTCAATGGCAAAAATCAATGAATATTGTAAATGCACAAACAGTAATTTCTCCGCATTGCAAGGTGCAATTCTGAAATTTTTTGCTTTTTCCTGCTCCTCTTAGCATGATAAAGAAGATTCAAAGAGAGTGAGATGCCAGCTCCTTTCATTCAGTCAGTACCTTCAATCATTTCTGGACGTTTTTCAATGGCAAAAATCAATGAATATTGTAAATGCACAAACAGTAATTTCTCCGCATTGCAAGGTGCAATTCTGAAATTTTTTGCTTTTTCCCGCTCCTCTTAGCATGATAAAGAAGATTCAAAGAGAGTGAGTTGCCAGCTCCTTTCATTCAGTCAGTAGCTTCAAACATTTCTGGTATATGAATAACATGTTTTTCAATGGCAAAAATCAATGAATATTGTAAATGCACAAACAGTAATTTCTCCGCATTGCAAGGTGCAATTCTGACATTTTTTGCTTTTTCCTGCTCCTCTTAGCATGATAAAGAAGATTCAAAGAGAGTGAGATGCCAGCTCCTTTCATTCAGTCAGTAGCTTCAATCATTTCTGGACGTTTTTCAATGGCAAAAATCAATGAATATTGTAAATGCACAAACAGTAATTTCTCCGCATTGCAAGGTGCAATTCTGAAATTTTTTGCTTTTTCCTGCTCCTCTTAGCATGATAAAGAAGATTCAAAGAGAGTGAGATGCCAGCTCCTTTCATTCAGTCAGTAGCTTCAATCATTTCTGGACGTTTTTCAATGGCAAAAATCAATGAATATTGTAAATGAACAAACAGTAATTTCTCCGCATTGCAAGGTGCAATTCTGAAATTTTTTGCTTTTTCCTGCTCCTCTTAGCATGATAAAGAAGACTCAAAGAGAGTGAGATGCCAGCTCCTTTGATTCAGTCAGTAGCTTCAAACATTTCTGGTATATGAATAACATGATGTTTTTCAATGGCAAAAATCAATGAATATTGTAAATGCACAAACAGTAATTTCTCCGCATTGCAAGGTGCAAGTCTGAAATTTTTTGCTTTTTCCTGCTCCTCTTAGCATGATAAAGAAGATTCAAAGAGAGTGAGATGCCAGCTACTTTCATTCAGTCAGTAGCTTCAATCATTTCTGGACGTTTTTCAATGGTAAAAATCAATGAATATTGTAAATGCACAAACAGTAATTTCTCCACATTGCAAGGTGCAATTCTGAAATTTTTTGCTTTTTCCTGCTCCTCTTAGCATGATAAAGAAGATTCAAAGAGAGTGAGATGCCAGCTCCTTTCATTCAGTCAGTAGCTTCAAACATTTCTGGTATATGAATAACATGATGTTTTTCAATGGCAAAAATCAATGAATATTGTAAATGCACAAACAGTAATTTCTCCGCATTGCAAGGTGCAAGTCTGAAATTTTTTGCTTTTTCCTGCTCCTCTTAGCATGATAAAGAAGATTCAAAGAGAGTGAGATGCCAGCTCCTTTCATTCAGTCAGTAGCTTCAATCATTTCTGGATGTTTTTCCATGGCAAAAATCAATGAATATTGTAAATGCACAAACAGTAATTTCTCCACATTGCAAGGTGCAATTCTGAAATTTTTTGCTTTTTCCTGCTCCTCTTAGCATGATAAAGAAGATTCAAAGAGAGTGAGATGCCAGCTCCTTTTATTCAGTCAGTAGCTTCAATCATTTCTGGACGTTTTTCAATGGTAAAAATCAATGAATATTGTAAATGCACAAACAGTAATTTCTCCACATTGCAAGGTGCAATTCTGAAATTTTTTGCTTTTTCCTGCTCCTCTTAGCATGATAAAGAAGATTCAAAGAGAGTGAGATGTCAGCTCCTTTCATTCAGTCAGTAGCTTCAAACATTTCTGGTATATGAATAACATGATGTTTTTCAATGGCAAAAATCAATGAATATTGTAAATGCACAAACAGTAATTTCTCCGCATTGCAAGGTGCAAGTCTGAAATTTTTTGCTTTTTCCTGCTCCTCTTAGCATGATAAAGAAGATTCAAAGAGAGTGAGATGCCAGCTACTTTCATTCAGTCAGTAGCTTCAATCATTTCTGGACGTTTTTCAATGGTAAAAATCAATGAATATTGTAAATGCACAAACAGTAATTTCTCCACATTGCAAGGTGCAATTCTGAAATTTTTTGCTTTTTCCTGCTCCTCTTAGCATGATAAAGAAGATTCAAAGAGAGTGAGATGCCAACTCCTTTCATTCAGTCAGTAGCTTCAAACATTTCTGGTATATGAATAACATGATGTTTTTCAATGGCAAAAATCAATGAATATTGTAAATGCACAAACAGTAATTTCTCCGCATTGCAAGGTGCAATTCAGAAATTTTTTGCTTTTTCCTGCTCCTCTTAGCATGATAAAGAAGATTCAAAGAGAGTGAGATGCCAGCTCCTTTCATTCAGTCAGTAGCTTCAATCATTTCTGGACGTTTTTCAATGGCAAAAATCAATGAATATTGTAAATGCACAAACAGTAATTTCTCCGCATTGCAAGGTGCAATTCTGAAATTTTTTGCTTTTTCCTGCTCCTCTTAGCATGATAAAGAAGATTCAAAGAGAGTGAGATGCCAGCTCCTTTCATTCAGTCAGTACCTTCAATCATTTCTGGACGTTTTTCAATGGCAAAAATCAATGAATATTGTAAATGCACAAACAGTAATTTCTCCGCATTGCAAGGTGCAATTCTGAAATTTTTTGCTTTTTCCCGCTCCTCTTAGCATGATAAAGAAGATTCAAAGAGAGTGAGGTGCCAGCTCCTTTCATTCAGTCAGTAGCTTCAAACATTTCTGGTATATGAATAACATGTTTTTCAATGGCAAAAATCAATGAATATTGTAAATGCACAAACAGTAATTTCTCCGCATTGCAAGGTGCAATTCTGAAATTTTTTGCTTTTTCCTGCTCCTCTTAGCATGATAAAGAAGATTCAAAGAGAGTGAGATGCCAGCTCCTTTCATTCAGTCAGTAGCTTCAATCATTTCTGGACGTTTTTCAATGGCAAAAATCAATGAATATTGTAAATGCACAAACAGTAATTTCTCCGCATTGCAAGGTGCAATTCTGAAATTTTTTGCTTTTTCCTGCTCCTCTTAGCATGATAAAGAAGATTCAAAGAGAGTGAGATGCCAGCTCCTTTCATTCAGTCAGTAGCTTCAATCATTTCTGGACGTTTTTCAATGGCAAAAATCAATGAATATTGTAAATGAACAAACAGTAATTTCTCCGCATTGCAAGGTGCAATTCTGAAATTTTTTGCTTTTTCCTGCTCCTCTTAGCATGATAAAGAAGATTCAAAGAGAGTGAGATGCCAGCTCCTTTGATTCAGTCAGTAGCTTCAAACATTTCTGGTATATGAATAACATGATGTTTTTCAATGGCAAAAATCAATGAATATTGTAAATGCACAAACAGTAATTTCTCCGCATTGCAAGGTGCAAGTCTGAAATTTTTTGCTTTTTCCTGCTCCTCTTAGCATGATAAAGAAGATTCAAAGAGAGTGAGATGCCAGCTACTTTCATTCAGTCAGTAGCTTCAATCATTTCTGGACGTTTTTCAATGGTAAAAATCAATGAATATTGTAAATGCACAAACAGTAATTTCTCCACATTGCAAGGTGCAATTCTGAAATTTTTTGCTTTTTCCTGCTCCTCTTAGCATGATAAAGAAGATTCAAAGAGAGTGAGATGCCAGCTCCTTTCATTCAGTCAGTAGCTTCAAACATTTCTGGTATATGAATAACATGATGTCTTTCAATGGCAAAAATCAATGAATATTGTAAATGCACAAACAGTAATTTCTCCGCATTGCAAGGTGCAAGTCTGAAATTTTTTGCTTTTTCCTGCTCCTCTTAGCATGATAAAGAAGATTCAAAGAGAGTGAGATGCCAGCTACTTTCATTCAGTCAGTAGCTTCAATCATTTCTGGACGTTTTTCAATGGTAAAAATCAATGAATATTGTAAATGCACAAACAGTAATTTCTCCACATTGCAAGGTGCAATTCTGAAATTTTTTGCTTTTTCCTGCTCCTCTTAGCATGATAAAGAAGATTCAAAGAGAGTGAGATGCCAGCTCCTTTCATTCAGTCAGTAGCTTCAAACATTTCTGGTATATGAATAACATGATGTTTTTCAATGGCAAAAATCAATGAATATTGTAAATGCACAAACAGTAATTTCTCCACATGGCAAGGTGCAATTCTGAAATTTTTTGCTTTTTCCTGCTCCTCTTAGCATGATAAAGAAGATTCAAAGAGAGTGAGATGCCAGCTCCTTTCATTCAGTCAGTAGCTTCAAACATTTCTGGTATATGAATAACATGATGTTTTTCAATGGCAAAAATCAATGAATATTGTAAATGCACAAACAGTAATTTCTCCGCATTGCAAGGTGCAATTCTGAAATTTTTTGCTTTTTCCTGCTCCTCTTAGCATGATAAAGAAGATTCAAAGAGAGTGAGATGCCAGCTCCTTTCATTCAGTCAGTAGCTTCAATCATTTCTGGACGTTTTTCAATGGCAAAAATCAATGAATATTGTAAATGCACAAACAGTAATTTCTCCGCATTGCAAGGTGCAATTCTGAAATTTTTTGCTTTTTCCTGCTCCTCTTAGCATGATAAAGAAGATTCAAAGAGAGTGAGATGTCAGCTCCTTTCATTCAGTCAGTAGCTTCAAACATTTCTGGTATATGAATAACACGATGTTTTTCAATGGCAAAAAACAATGAATATTGAAAATGCACAAACAGTAATTTCTCCGCATTGCAAGGTGCAATTCTGAAATTTTTTGCTTTTTCCTGCTCCTCTTAGCATGATAAAGAAGATTCAAAGAGAGTGAGATGCCAGCTCCTTTCATTCAGTCAGTAGCTTCAATCATTTCTGGACGTTTTTCAATGGCAAAAATCAATGAATATTGTAAATGCACAAACAGTAATTTCTCCGCATTGCAAGGTGCAATTCTGAAATTTTTTGCTTTTTCCTGCTCCTCTTTGCATGATAAAGAAGATTCAAAGAGAGTGAGATGCCAGCTCCTTTCATTCAGTCAGTAGCTTCAATCATTTCTGGACGTTTTTCAATGGCAAAAATCAATGAATATTGTAAATGCACAAACAGTAATTTCTCCGCATTGCAAGGTGCAATTCTGAAATTTTTTGCTTTTTCCTGCTCCTCTTAGCATGATAAAGAAGATTCAAAGAGAGTGAGATGCCAGCTCCTTTCATTCAGTCAGTAGCTTCAAACATTTCTGGTATATGAATAACATGATGTTTTTCAATGGCAAAAATCAATGAATATTGTAAATGCACAAACAGTAATTTCTCCGCATTGCAAGGTGCAAGTCTGAAATTTTTTGCTTTTTCCTGCTCCTCTTAGCATGATAAAGAAGATTCAAAGAGAGTGAGATGCCAGCTACTTTCATTCAGTCAGTAGCTTCAATCATTTCTGGACGTTTTTCAATGGTAAAAATCAATGAATATTGTAAATGCACAAACAGTAATTTCTCCACATTGCAATGTGCAATTCTAAAATTTTTTGCTTTTTCCTGCTCCTCTTAGCATGATAAAGAAGATTCAAAGAGAGTGAGATGCCAGCTCCTTTCATTCAGTCAGTAGCTTCAAACATTTCTGGTATATGAATAACATGATGTTTTTCAATGGCAAAAATCAATGAATATTGTAAATGCACAAACAGTAATTTCTCCGCATTGCAAGGTGCAATTCTGAAATTTTTTGCTTTTTCCTGCTCCTCTTAGCATGATAAAGAAGATTCAAAGAGAGTGAGATGCCAACTCCTTTCATTCAGTCAGTAGCTTCAAACATTTCTGGTATATGAATAACGATGTTTTTCAATGGCAAAAATCAATGAATATTGTAAATGCACAAACAGTAATTTCTCCGCATTGCAAGGTGCAATTCTGAAATTTTTTGCTTTTTCCTGCTCCTCTTAGCATGATAAAGAAGATTCAAAGAGAGTGAGATGCCAGCTCCTTTCATTCAGTCAGTAGCTTCAATCATTTCTGGACGTTTTTCAATGGCAAAAATCAATGAATATTGTAAATGCACAAACAGTAATTTCTCCGCATTGCAAGGTGCAATTCTGAAATTTTTTGCTTTTTCCTGCTCCTCTTAGCATGATAAAGAAGATTCAAAGAGAGTGAGATGCCAGCTCCTTTCATTCAGTCAGTACCTTCAATCATTTCTGGACGTTTTTCAATGGCAAAAATCAATGAATATTGTAAATGCACAAACAGTAATTTCTCCGCATTGCAAGGTGCAATTCTGAAATTTTTTGCTTTTTCCCGCTCCTCTTAGCATGATAAAGAAGATTCAAAGAGAGTGAGGTGCCAGCTCCTTTCATTCAGTCAGTAGCTTCAAACATTTCTGGTATATGAATAACATGTTTTTCAATGGCAAAAATCAATGAATATTGTAAATGCACAAACAGTAATTTCTCCGCATTGCAAGGTGCAATTCTGAAATTTTTTGCTTTTTCCTGCTCCTCTTAGCATGATAAAGAAGATTCAAAGAGAGTGAGATGCCAGCTCCTTTCATTCAATCAGTAGCTTCAATCATTTCTGGACGTTTTTCAATGGCAAAAATCAATGAATATTGTAAATGCACAAACAGTAATTTCTCCGCATTGCAAGGTGCAATTCTGAAATTTTTTGCTTTTTCCTGCTCCTCTTAGCATGATAAAGAAGATTCAAAGAGAGTGAGATGCCAGCTCCTTTCATTCAGTCAGTAGCTTCAATCATTTCTGGACGTTTTTCAATGGCAAAAATCAATGAATATTGTAAATGCACAAACAGTAATTTCTCCGCATTGCAAGGTGCAATTCTGAAATTTTTTGCTTTTTCCTGCTCCTCTTAGCATGATAAAGAAGATTCAAAGAGAGTGAGATGCCAGCTCCTTTGATTCAGTCAGTAGCTTCAAACATTTCTGGTATATGAATAACATGATGTTTTTCAATGGCAAAAATCAATGAATATTGTAAATGCACAAACAGTAATTTCTCCGCATTGCAAGGTGCAAGTCTGAAATTTTTTGCTTTTTCCTGCTCCTCTTAGCATGATAAAGAAGATTCAAAGAGAGTGAGATGCCAGCTACTTTCATTCAGTCAGTAGCTTCAATCATTTCTGGACGTTTTTCAATGGTAAAAATCAATGAATATTGTAAATGCACAAACAGTAATTTCTCCACATTGCAAGGTGCAATTCTGAAATTTTTTGCTTTTTCCTGCTCCTCTTAGCATGATAAAGAAGATTCAAAGAGAGTGAGATGCCAGCTCCTTTCATTCAGTCAGTAGCTTCAAACATTTCTGGTATATGAATAACATGATGTTTTTCAATGGCAAAAATCAATGAATATTGTAAATGCACAAACAGTAATTTCTCCGCATTGCAAGGTGCAAGTCTGAAATTTTTTGCTTTTTCCTGCTCCTCTTAGCATGATAAAGAAGATTCAAAGAGAGTGAGATGCCAGCTACTTTCATTCAGTCAGTAGCTTCAATCATTTCTGGACGTTTTTCAATGGTAAAAATCAATGAATATTGTAAATGCACAAACAGTAATTTCTCCACATTGCAAGGTGCAATTCTGAAATTTTTTGCTTTTTCCTGCTCCTCTTAGCATGATAAAGAAGATTCAAAGAGAGTGAGATGCCAGCTCCTTTCATTCAGTCAGTAGCTTCAAACATTTCTGGTATATGAATAACATGATGTTTTTCAATGGCAAAAATCAATGAATATTGTAAATGCACAAACAGTAATTTCTCCACATTGCAAGGTGCAATTCTGAAATGTTTTGCTTTTTCCTGCTCCTCTTAGCATGATAAAGAAGATTCAAAGAGAGTGAGATGCCAGCTCCTTTCATTCAGTCAGTAGCTTCAAACATTTCTGGTATATGAATAACATGATGTTTTTCAATGGCAAAAATCAATGAATATTGTAAATGCACAAACAGTAATTTCTCCGCATTGCAAGGTGCAATTCTGAAATTTTTTGCTTTTTCCTGCTCCTCTTAGCATGATAAAGAAGATTCAAAGAGAGTGAGATGCCAGCTCCTTTCATTCAGTCAGTAGCTTCAATCATTTCTGGACGTTTTTCAATGGCAAAAATCAATGAATATTGTAAATGCACAAACAGTAATTTCTCCGCATTGCAAGGTGCAATTCTGAAATTTTTTGCTTTTTCCTGCTCCTCTTAGCATGATAAAGAAGATTCAAAGAGAGTGAGATGTCAGCTCCTTTCATTCAGTCAGTAGCTTCAAACATTTCTGGTATATGAATAACATGATGTTTTTCAATGGCAAAAATCAATGAATATTGTAAATGCACAAACAGTAATTTCTCCGCATTGCAAGGTGCAATTCTGAATTTTTTTGCTTTTTCCTGCTCCTCTTAGCATGATAAAGAAGATTCAAAGAGAGTGAGATGCCAGCTCCTTTCATTCAGTCAGTAGCTTCAATCATTTCTGGACGTTTTTCAATGGCAAAAATCAATGAATATTGTAAATGCACAAACAGTAATTTCTCCGCATTGCAAGGTGCAATTCTGAAATTTTTTGCTTTTTCCTGCTCCTCTTAGCATGATAAAGAAGATTCAAAGAGAGTGAGATGCCAGCTCCTTTCGTTCAGTCAGTAGCTTCAATCATTTCTGGACGTTTTTCAATGGCAAAAATCATTGAATATTATAAATGCACAAACAGTAATTTCTCCGCATTGCAAGGTGCAATTCTGAAATTTTTTACTTTTTCCTGCTCCTCTTAGCATGATAAAGAAGATTCAAAGAGAGTGAGATGCCAGCTCCTTTCATTCAGTCTGTTTGTGCATTTACAATATTCATTGATTTTTGCCATTGAAAAACGTCCAGAAATGATTGAAGCTACTGACTGAATGAAAGGAGCTGGCATTTCACTCTCTTTGAATCTTCTTTATCATGCTAAGAGGAGCAGGAAAAAGCAAAACATTTCAGAATTGCACCTTGCCATGCGGAGAAATTACTGTTTGTGCATTTACAATATTCATTGATTTTTGCCATTGAAAAATGTCCAGAAATGATTGAAGCTACTGACTGAACGAAAGGAGCTGGCATCTCACTCTCTTTGAATCTTCTTTATCATGCTAAGAGGAGCAGGAAAAAGCAAAAAATTTCAGAATTGCGCTTTGCAATGCGGAGAAATTACTGTTTGTGCATTTACAAAATTCATTGATTTTTGCCATTGAAAAACATCATGTTATTCATATACCAGAAATGATTGAAGCTACTGACTGAAGGAAAGGAGCTGGCATCTCACTCTCTTTGAATCTTCTTTATCATGCTAAGAGGAGCAGGAAAAAGCAAAAAATTTCAGAATTGCACCTTGCAATGCGGAGAAATTACTGTTT
The DNA here is from genome assembly GCF_046119375.1 of Phyllobates terribilis. Classification (NCBI taxonomy): domain Eukaryota; kingdom Metazoa; phylum Chordata; class Amphibia; order Anura; family Dendrobatidae; genus Phyllobates; species Phyllobates terribilis. Next base: position 52,929 of record NW_027365364.1, read on the forward strand.
GTGCATTTACAATATTCATTGATTTTTGCCATTGAAAAACATCCAGAAATGATTGAAGCTACTGACTGAATGAAAGGAGCTGGCATCTCACTCTCTTTGAATCTTCTTTATCATGCTAAGCGGAGCAGGAAAAAGCAAAAAATTTCAGAATTGCACCTTGCAATGCGGAGAAATTACTGTTTGTGCATTTACAATATTCATTGATTTTTGCGATTGAAAAACATCATGTTATTCATATACCAGAAATGATTGAAGCTACTGACTGAATGAAAGGAGCTGGCATCTCACTCTCTTTGAATCTTCTTTATCATGCTAAGAGGAGCAGGAAAAAGTAAAAAATTTCAGAATTGCACCTTGCAATGCGGAGAAATTACTGTTTGTGCATTTACAATATTCAATGATTTTTGCCATTGAAAAACGTCCAGAAATGATTGAAGCTACTGACTGAATGAAAGGAGCTGACAACTCACTCTCTTTGAATCTTGTTTATCATGCTAAGAGGAGCAGGAAAAAGCAAAAAATTTCAGAATTGCACCTTGCAATGCGGAGAAATTACTGTTTGTGCATTTACAATATTCATTGATTTTTGCCATTGAAAAACGTCCAGAAATGATTGAAGCTACTGACTGAATGAAAGGAGCTGGCATCTCACTCTCTTTGAATCTTCTTTATCATGCTAAGAGGAGCAGGAAAAAGCAAAAAATTTCAGAATTGCACCTTGCAATGCGGAGAAATTACTGTTTGTGCATTTACAATATTCATTGATTTTTGCCATTGAAAAACGTCCAGAAATGATTGAAGCTACTGACTGAATGAAAGGAGCTGGCATCTCACTCTCTTTGAATCTTCTTTATCATGCTAAGAGGAGCAGGAAAAAGCAAAAAATTTCAGAATTGCACCTTGCAATGCGGAGAAATTACTGTTTGTGCATTTACAATATTCATTGATTTTTGCCATTGAAAAACATGTTATTCATATACCAGAAATGTTTGAAGCTCCTGACTGAATGAAAGGAGCTGGCACCTCACTCTCTTTGAATCTTCTTTATCATGCTAAGAGGAGCAGGAAAAAGGAAAAATTTCAGAATTGCACCTTGCAATGCGGAGAAATTACTGTTTGTGCATTTACAATATTCATTGATTTTTGCCATTGAAAAACGTCCAGAAATGATTGAAGCTACTGACTGAATGAAAGGAGCTGGGATCTCACTCTCTCTGAATCTTCTTTATCATGCTAGGATTAGCAGGAAAAAGCAAAAAATTTCAGAATTGCACCTTGCAATGTGGAGATATTACTCTTTGTGCATTTACAATATTCATTGATTTTTGCCATTGAAAAACATGTTTTTCATATACCAGAAATGTTTGAAGCTACTGACTGAATGAAAGGAGCTGGCATCTCACTCTCTTTGAATCTTCTTTATCATGCTAGGATTAACAGGAAAAAGCTAAAAATTTCAGAATTGCACCGTGCAATGTGGAGATATTACTGTTTGTGCATTTACAATATTCATTGATTTTTGCCATTGAAAAACATGTTTTTCATATACCAGAAATGTTTGAAGCTACTGACTGAATGAAAGGAGCTGGCATCTCACTCTCTTTGAATCTTCTTTATCATGCTAGGATTAGCAGGAAAAAGCAAAAAATTTCAGAATTGCACCTTGCAATGTGGAGATATTACTGTTTGTGCATTTACAATATTCATTGATTTTTGCCATTGAAAAACATGTTTTTCATATACCAGAAATGTTTGAAGCTACTGACTGAATGAAAGGAGCTGGCATCTCACTCTCTTTGAATATCATGCTAGGATTAACAGGAAAAAGCTAAAAATTTCAGAATTGCACCGTGCAATGTGGAGATATTACTGTTTGTGCATTTACAATATTCATTGATTTTTGCCATTGAAAAACATGTTTTTCATATACCAGAAATGTTTGAAGCTACTGACTGAATGAAAGGAGCTGGCATCTCACTCTCTTTGAATCTTCTTTATCATGCTAGGATTAGCAGGAAAAAGCAAAAAATTTCAGAATTGCACCTTGCAATGTGGAGATATTACTGTTTGTGCATTTACAATATTCATTGATTTTTGCCATTGAAAAACATGTTTTTCATATACCAGAAATGTTTGAAGCTACTGACTGAATGAAAGGAGCTGGCATCTCACTCTCTTTGAATCTTCTTTATCATGCTAGGATTAACAGGAAAAAGCAAAAAATTTCAGAATTGCACCTTGCAATGTGGAGAAATTACTGTTTGTGCATTTACAATATTCATTGATTTTTGCCATTGAAAAACATCATGTTATTCATATACCAGAAATGTTTGAAGCTACTGACTGAATGAAAGGAGCTGGCATCTCACTCTCTTTGAATCTTCTTTATCATGCTAAGAGGAGCAGGAAAAAGCAAAAAATTTCAGAATTGCACCTTGCAATGTGGAGAAATTACTGTTTGTGCATTTACAATATTCATTGATTTTTGCCATTGAAAAACATCATGTTATTCATATACCAGAAATGTTTGAAGCTACTGACTGAATGAAAGGAGCTGGCATCTCACTCTCTTTGAATCTTCTTTATCATGCTAAGAGGAGCAGGAAAAAGCAAAAAATTTCAGAATTGCACCTTGCAATGTGGAGAAATTTCTGTTTGTGCATTTACAATATTCATTGATTTTTACCATTGAAAAACGTCCAGAAATGATTGAAGCTACTGACTGAATGAAAGTAGCTGGCATCTCACTCTCTTTGAATCTTCTTTATCATGCTAAGAGGAGCAGGAAAAAGCAAAAAATTTCAGACTTGCACCTTGCAATGCGGAGAAATTACTGTTTGTGCATTTACAATATTCATTGATTTTTGCCATTGAAAAACATCATGTTATTCATATACCAGAAATGTTTGAAGCTACTGACTGAATGAAAGGAGCTGGCATCTCACTCTCTTTGAATCTTCTTTATCATGCAAAGAGGAGCAGGAAAAAGCAAAAAAATTCAGAATTGCACCTTGCAATGTGGAGAAATTACTGTTTGTGCATTTACAATATTCATTGATTTTTACCATTGAAAAACGTCCAGAAATGATTGAAGCTACTGACTGAATGAAAGTAGCTGGCATCTCACTCTCTTTGAATCTTCTTTATCATGCTAAGAGGAGCAGGAAAAAGCAAAAAATTTCAGACTTGCACCTTGCAATGCGGAGAAATTACTGTTTGTGCATTTACAATATTCATTGATTTTTGCCATTGAAAAACATCATGTTATTCATATACCAGAAATGTTTGAAGCTACTGACTGAATCAAAGGAGCTGGCATCTCACTCTCTTTGAATCTTCTTTATCATGCTAAGAGGAGCAGGAAAAAGCAAAAAATTTCAGAATTGCACCTTGCAATGCGGAGAAATTACTGTTTGTGCATTTACAATATTCATTGATTTTTGCCATTGAAAAACGTCCAGAAATGATTGAAGCTACTGACTGAATGAAAGGAGCTGGCATCTCACTCTCTTTGAATCTTCTTTATCATGCTAAGAGGAGCAGGAAAAAGCAAAAAATTTCAGAATTGCACCTTGCAATGCGGAGAAATTACTGTTTGTGCATTTACAATATTCATTGATTTTTGCCATTGAAAAACGTCCAGAAATGATTGAAGCTACTGATTGAATGAAAGGAGCTGGCATCTCACTCTCTTTGAATCTTCTTTATCATGCTAAGAGGAGCAGGAAAAAGCAAAAAATTTCAGAATTGCACCTTGCAATGCGGAGAAATTACTGTTTGTGCATTTACAATATTCATTGATTTTTGCCATTGAAAAACATGTTATTCATATACCAGAAATGTTTGAAGCTACTGACTGAATGAAAGGAGCTGGCACCTCACTCTCTTTGAATCTTCTTTATCATGCTAAGAGGAGCGGGAAAAAGCAAAAAATTTCAGAATTGCACCTTGCAATGCGGAGAAATTACTGTTTGTGCATTTACAATATTCATTGATTTTTGCCATTGAAAAACGTCCAGAAATGATTGAAGGTACTGACTGAATGAAAGGAGCTGGCATCTCACTCTCTTTGAATCTTCTTTATCATGCTAAGAGGAGCAGGAAAAAGCAAAAAATTTCAGAATTGCACCTTGCAATGCGGAGAAATTACTGTTTGTGCATTTACAATATTCATTGATTTTTGCCATTGAAAAACGTCCAGAAATGATTGAAGCTACTGACTGAATGAAAGGAGCTGGCATCTCACTCTCTTTGAATCTTCTTTATCATGCTAAGAGGAGCAGGAAAAAGCAAAAAATTTCAGAATTGCACCTTGCAATGCGGAGAAATTACTGTTTGTGCATTTACAATATTCATTGATTTTTGCCATTGAAAAACATCGTTATTCATATACCAGAAATGTTTGAAGCTACTGACTGAATGAAAGGAGTTGGCATCTCACTCTCTTTGAATCTTCTTTATCATGCTAAGAGGAGCAGGAAAAAGCAAAAAATTTCAGAATTGCACCTTGCAATGCGGAGAAATTACTGTTTGTGCATTTACAATATTCATTGATTTTTGCCATTGAAAAACATCATGTTATTCATATACCAGAAATGTTTGAAGCTACTGACTGAATGAAAGGAGCTGGCATCTCACTCTCTTTGAATCTTCTTTATCATGCTAAGAGGAGCAGGAAAAAGCAAAAAATTTTAGAATTGCACATTGCAATGTGGAGAAATTACTGTTTGTGCATTTACAATATTCATTGATTTTTACCATTGAAAAACGTCCAGAAATGATTGAAGCTACTGACTGAATGAAAGTAGCTGGCATCTCACTCTCTTTGAATCTTCTTTATCATGCTAAGAGGAGCAGGAAAAAGCAAAAAATTTCAGACTTGCACCTTGCAATGCGGAGAAATTACTGTTTGTGCATTTACAATATTCATTGATTTTTGCCATTGAAAAACATCATGTTATTCATATACCAGAAATGTTTGAAGCTACTGACTGAATGAAAGGAGCTGGCATCTCACTCTCTTTGAATCTTCTTTATCATGCTAAGAGGAGCAGGAAAAAGCAAAAAATTTCAGAATTGCACCTTGCAATGCGGAGAAATTACTGTTTGTGCATTTACAATATTCATTGATTTTTGCCATTGAAAAACGTCCAGAAATGATTGAAGCTACTGACTGAATGAAAGGAGCTGGCATCTCACTCTCTTTGAATCTTCTTTATCATGCTAAGAGGAGCAGGAAAAAGCAAAAAATTTCAGAATTGCACCTTGCAATGCGGAGAAATTACTGTTTGTGCATTTACAATATTCATTGATTTTTGCCATTGAAAAACGTCCAGAAATGATTGAAGCTACTGACTGAATGAAAGGAGCTGGCATCTCACTCTCTTTGAATCTTCTTTATCATGCTAAGAGGAGCAGGAAAAAGCAAAAAATTTCAGAATTGCACCTTGCAATGCGGAGAAATTACTGTTTGTGCATTTACAATATTCATTGTTTTTTGCCATTGAAAAACATCATGTTATTCATATACCAGAAATGTTTGAAGCTACTGACTGAATGAAAGGAGCTGGCATCTCACTCTCTTTGAATCTTCTTTATCATGCTAGGATTAGCAGGAAAAAGCAAAAAATTTCAGAATTGCACCTTGCAATGTGGAGATATTACTGTTTGTGCATTTACAATATTCATTGATTTTTGCCATTGAAAAACATGTTTTTCATATACCAGAAATGTTTGAAGCTACTGACTGAATGAAAGGAGCTGGCATCTCACTCTCTTTGAATCTTCTTTATCATGCTAGGATTAACAGGAAAAAGCAAAAAATTTCAGAATTGCACCTTGCAATGTGGAGAAATTACTGTTTGTGCATTTACAATATTCATTGATTTTTGCCATTGAAAAACATCATGTTATTCATATACCAGAAATGTTTGAAGCTACTGACTGAATGAAAGGAGCTGGCATCTCACTCTCTTTGAATCTTCTTTATCATGCTAAGAGGAGCAGGAAAAAGCAAAAAATTTCAGAATTGCACCTTGCAATGTGGAGAAATTACTGTTTGTGCATTTACAATATTCATTGATTTTTGCCATTGAAAAACATCATGTTATTCATATACCAGAAATGTTTGAAGCTACTGACTGAATGAAAGGAGCTGGCATCTCACTCTCTTTGAATCTTCTTTATCATGCTAAGAGGAGCAGGAAAAAGCAAAAAATTTCAGAATTGCACCTTGCAATGTGGAGAAATTTCTGTTTGTGCATTTACAATATTCATTGATTTTTACCATTGAAAAACGTCCAGAAATGATTGAAGCTACTGACTGAATGAAAGTAGCTGGCATCTCACTCTCTTTGAATCTTCTTTATCATGCTAAGAGGAGCAGGAAAAAGCAAAAAATTTCAGACTTGCACCTTGCAATGCGGAGAAATTACTGTTTGTGCATTTACAATATTCATTGATTTTTGCCATTGAAAAACATCATGTTATTCATATACCAGAAATGTTTGAAGCTACTGACTGAATGAAAGGAGCTGGCATCTCACTCTCTTTGAATCTTCTTTATCATGCTAAGAGGAGCAGGAAAAAGCAAAAAATTTCAGAATTGCACCTTGCAATGTGGAGAAATTACTGTTTGTGCATTTACAATATTCATTGATTTTTACCATTGAAAAACGTCCAGAAATGATTGAAGCTACTGACTGAATGAAAGTAGCTGGCATCTCACTCTCTTTGAATCTTCTTTATCATGCTAAGAGGAGCAGGAAAAAGCAAAAAATTTCAGACTTGAACCTTGCAATGCGGAGAAATTACTGTTTGTGCATTTACAATATTCATTGATTTTTGCCATTGAAAAACATCATGTTATTCATATACCAGAAATGTTTGAAGCTACTGACTGAATCAAAGGAGCTGGCATCTCACTCTCTTTGAATCTTCTTTATCATGCTAAGAGGAGCAGGAAAAAGCAAAAAATTTCAGAATTGCACCTTGCAATGCGGAGAAATTACTGTTTGTGCATTTACAATATTCATTGATTTTTGCCATTGAAAAACGTCCAGAAATGATTGAAGCTACTGACTGAATGAAAGGAGCTGGCATCTCACTCTCTTTGAATCTTCTTTATCATGCTAAGAGGAGCAGGAAAAAGCAAAAAATTTCAGAATTGCACCTTGCAATGCGGAGAAATTACTGTTTGTGCATTTACAATATTCATTGATTTTTGCCATTGAAAAACGTCCAGAAATGATTGAAGCTACTGACTGAATGAAAGGAGCTGGCATCTCACTCTCTTTGAATCTTCTTTATCATGCTAAGAGGAGCAGGAAAAAGCAAAAAATTTCAGAATTGCACCTTGCAATGCGGAGAAATTACTGTTTGTGCATTTACAATATTCATTGTTTTTTGCCATTGAAAAACATCATGTTATTCATATACCAGAAATGTTTGAAGCTACTGACTGAATGAAAGGAGCTGGCATCTCACTCTCTTTGAATCTTCTTTATCATGCTAGGATTAGCAGGAAAAAGCAAAAAATTTCAGAATTGCACCTTGCAATGTGGAGATATTACTGTTTGTGCATTTACAATATTCATTGATTTTTGCCATTGAAAAACATGTTTTTCATATACCAGAAATGTTTGAAGCTACTGACTGAATGAAAGGAGCTGGCATCTCACTCTCTTTGAATCTTCTTTATCATGCTAGGATTAACAGGAAAAAGCAAAAAATTTCAGAATTGCACCTTGCAATGTGGAGAAATTACTGTTTGTGCATTTACAATATTCATTGATTTTTGCCATTGAAAAACATCATGTTATTCATATACCAGAAATGTTTGAAGCTACTGACTGAATGAAAGGAGCTGGCATCTCACTCTCTTTGAATCTTCTTTATCATGCTAAGAGGAGCAGGAAAAAGCAAAAAATTTCAGAATTGCACCTTGCAATGTGGAGAAATTACTGTTTGTGCATTTACAATATTCATTGATTTTTGCCATTGAAAAACATCATGTTATTCATATACCAGAAATGTTTGAAGCTACTGACTGAATGAAAGGAGCTGGCATCTCACTCTCTTTGAATCTTCTTTATCATGCTAAGAGGAGCAGGAAAAAGCAAAAAATTTCAGAATTGCACCTTGCAATGTGGAGAAATTTCTGTTTGTGCATTTACAATATTCATTGATTTTTACCATTGAAAAACGTCCAGAAATGATTGAAGCTACTGACTGAATGAAAGTAGCTGGCATCTCACTCTCTTTGAATCTTCTTTATCATGCTAAGAGGAGCAGGAAAAAGCAAAAAATTTCAGACTTGCACCTTGCAATGCGGAGAAATTACTGTTTGTGCATTTACAATATTCATTGATTTTTGCCATTGAAAAACATCATGTTATTCATATACCAGAAATGTTTGAAGCTACTGACTGAATGAAAGGAGCTGGCATCTCACTCTCTTTGAATCTTCTTTATCATGCTAAGAGGAGCAGGAAAAAGCAAAAAATTTTAGAATTGCACATTGCAATGTGGAGAAATTACTGTTTGTGCATTTACAATATTCATTGATTTTTACCATTGAAAAACGTCCAGAAATGATTGAAGCTACTGACTGAATGAAAGTAGCTGGCATCTCACTCTCTTTGAATCTTCTTTATCATGCTAAGAGGAGCAGGAAAAAGCAAAAAATTTCAGACTTGCACCTTGCAATGCGGAGAAATTACTGTTTGTGCATTTACAATATTCATTGATTTTTGCCATTGAAAAACATCATGTTATTCATATACCAGAAATGTTTGAAGCTACTGACTGAATGAAAGGAGCTGGCATCTCACTCTCTTTGAATCTTCTTTATCATGCTAAGAGGAGCAGGAAAAAGCAAAAAATTTCAGAATTGCACCTTGCAATGCGGAGAAATTACTGTTTGTGCATTTACAATATTCATTGATTTTTGCCATTGAAAAATGTCCAGAAATGATTGAAGCTACTGACTGAATGAAAGGAGCTGGCATCTCACTCTCTTTGAATCTTCTTTATCATGCTAAGAGGAGCAGGAAAAAGCAAAAAATTTCAGAATTGCACCTTGCAATGCGGAGAAATTACTGTTTGTGCATTTACAATATTCATTGATTTTTGCCATTGAAAAACGTCCAGAAATGATTGAAGCTACTGACTGAATGAAAGGAGCTGGCATCTCACTCTCTTTGAATCTTCTTTATCATGCTAAGAGGAGCAGGAAAAAGCAAAAAATTTCAGAATTGCACCTTGCAATGCGGAGAAATTACTGTTTGTGCATTTACAATAATCATTGTTTTTTGCCATTGAAAAACATCATGTTATTCATATACCAGAAATGTTTGAAGCTACTGACTGAATGAAAGGAGCTGGCATCTCACTCTCTTTGAATCTTCTTTATCATGCTAGGATTAGCAGGAAAAAGCAAAAAATTTCAGAATTGCACCTTGCAATGTGGAGATATTACTGTTTGTGCATTTACAATATTCATTGATTTTTGCCATTGAAAAACATGTTTTTCATATACCAGAAATGTTTGAAGCTACTGACTGAATGAAAGGAGCTGGCATCTCACTCTCTTTGAATCTTCTTTATCATGCTAGGATTAACAGGAAAAAGCAAAAAATTTCAGAATTGCACCTTGCAATGTGGAGAAATTACTGTTTGTGCATTTACAATATTCATTGATTTTTGCCATTGAAAAACATCATGTTATTCATATACCAGAAATGTTTGAAGCTACTGACTGAATGAAAGGAGCTGGCATCTCACTCTCTTTGAATCTTCTTTATCATGCTAAGAGGAGCAGGAAAAAGCAAAAAATTTCAGAATTGCACCTTGCAATGTGGAGAAATTACTGTTTGTGCATTTACAATATTCATTGATTTTTGCCATTGAAAAACATCATGTTATTCATATACCAGAAATGTTTGAAGCTACTGACTGAATGAAAGGAGCTGGCATCTCACTCTCTTTGAATCTTCTTTATCATGCTAAGAGGAGCAGGAAAAAGCAAAAAATTTCAGAATTGCACCTTGCAATGTGGAGAAATTTCTGTTTGTGCATTTACAATATTCATTGATTTTTACCATTGAAAAACGTCCAGAAATGATTGAAGCTACTGACTGAATGAAAGTAGCTGGCATCTCACTCTCTTTGAATCTTCTTTATCATGCTAAGAGGAGCAGGAAAAAGCAAAAAATTTCAGACTTGCACCTTGCAATGCGGAGAAATTACTGTTTGTGCATTTACAATATTCATTGATTTTTGCCATTGAAAAACATCATGTTATTCATATACCAGAAATGTTTGAAGCTACTGACTGAATGAAAGGAGCTGGCATCTCACTCTCTTTGAATCTTCTTTATCATGCTAAGAGGAGCAGGAAAAAGCAAAAAATTTCAGAATTGCACCATGCAATGTGGAGAAATTACTGTTTGTGCATTTACAATATTCATTGATTTTTACCATTGAAAAACGTCCAGAAATGATTGAAGCTACTGACTGAATGAAAGTAGCTGGCATCTCACTCTCTTTGAATCTTCTTTATCATGCTAAGAGGAGCAGGAAAAAGCAAAAAATTTCAGACTTGCACCTTGCAATGCGGAGAAATTACTGTTTGTGCATTTACAATATTCATTGATTTTTGCCATTGAAAAACATCATGTTATTCATATACCAGAAATGTTTGAAGCTACTGACTGAATGAAAGGAGCTGGCATCTCACTCTCTTTGAATCTTCTTTATCATGCTAAGAGGAGCAGGAAAAAGCAAAAAATTTCAGAATTGCACCTTGCAATGCGGAGAAATTACTGTTTGTGCATTTACAATATTCATTGATTTTTGCCATTGAAAAACGTCCAGAAATGATTGAAGCTACTGACTGAATGAAAGGAGCTGGCATCTCACTCTCTTTGAATCTTCTTTATCATGCTAAGAGGAGCAGGAAAAAGCAAAAAATTTCAGAATTGCACCTTGCAATGCGGAGAAATTACTGTTTGTGCATTTACAATATTCATTGATTTTTGCCATTGAAAAACGTCCAGAAATGATTGAAGCTACTGACTGAATGAAAGGAGCTGGCATCTCACTCTCTTTGAATCTTCTTTATCATGCTAAGAGGAGCAGGAAAAAGCAAAAAATTTCAGAATTGCACCTTGCAATGCGGAGAAATTACTGTTTGTGCATTTACAATATTCATTGATTTTTGCCATTGAAAAACGTCCAGAAATGATTGAAGCTACTGACTGAATGAAAGGAGCTGGCATCTCACTCTCTTTGAATCTTCTTTATCATGCTAGGATTAACAGGAAAAAGCAAAAAATTTCAGAATTGCACCTTGCAATGTGGAGAAATTACTGTTTGTGCATTTACAATATTCATTGATTTTTGCCATTGAAAAACATCATGTTATTCATATACCAGAAATGTTTGAAGCTACTGACTGAATGAAAGGAGCTGGCATCTCACTCTCTTTGAATCTTCTTTATCATGCTAAGAGGAGCAGGAAAAAGCAAAAAATTTCAGAATTGCACCTTGCAATGTGGAGAAATTACTGTTTGTGCATTTACAATATTCATTGATTTTTGCCATTGAAAAACATCATGTTATTCATATACCAGAAATGTTTGAAGCTACTGACTGAATGAAAGGAGCTGGCATATCACTCTCTTTGAATCTTCTTTATCATGCTAAGAGGAGCAGGAAAAAGCAAAAAATTTCAGAATTGCACCTTGCAATGTGGAGAAATTTCTGTTTGTGCATTTACAATATTCATTGATTTTTACCATTGAAAAACGTCCAGAAATGATTGAAGCTACTGACTGAATGAAAGTAGCTGGCATCTCACTCTCTTTGAATCTTCTTTATCATGCTAAGAGGAGCAGGAAAAAGCAAAAAATTTCAGACTTGCACCTTGCAATGCGGAGAAATTACTGTTTGTGCATTTACAATATTCATTGATTTTTGCCATTGAAAAACATCATGTTATTCATATACCAGAAATGTTTGAAGCTACTGACTGAATGAAAGGAGCTGGCATCTCACTCTCTTTGAATCTTCTTTATCATGCTAAGAGGAGCAGGAAAAAGCAAAAAATTTCAGAATTGCACCTTGCAATGTGGAGAAATTACTGTTTGTGCATTTACAATATTCATTGATTTTTACCATTGAAAAACGTCCAGAAATGATTGAAGCTACTGACTGAATGAAAGTAGCTGGCATCTCACTCTCTTTGAATCTTCTTTATCATGCTAAGAGGAGCAGGAAAAAGCAAAAAATTTCAGACTTGCACCTTGCAATGCGGAGAAATTACTGTTTGTGCATTTACAATATTCATTGATTTTTGCCATTGAAAAACATCATGTTATTCATATACCAGAAATGTTTGAAGCTACTGACTGAATCAAAGGAGCTGGCATCTCACTCTCTTTGAATCTTCTTTATCATGCTAAGAGGAGCAGGAAAAAGCAAAAAATTTCAGAATTGCACCTTGCAATGCGGAGAAATTACTGTTTGTGCATTTACAATATTCATTGATTTTTGCCATTGAAAAACGTCCAGAAATGATTGAAGCTTCTGACTGAATGAAAGGAGCTGGCATCTCACTCTCTTTGAATCTTCTTTATCATGCTAAGAGGAGCAGGAAAAAGCAAAAAATTTCAGAATTGCACCTTGCAATGCGGAGAAATTACTGTTTGTGCATTTACAATATTCATTGATTTTTGCCATTGAAAAACGTCCAGAAATGATTGAAGCTACTGATTGAATGAAAGGAGCTGGCATCTCACTCTCTTTGAATCTTCTTTATCATGCTAAGAGGAGCAGGAAAAAGCAAAAAATTTCAGAATTGCACCTTGCAATGCGGAGAAATTACTGTTTGTGCATTTACAATATTCATTGATTTTTGCCATTGAAAAACATGTTATTCATATACCAGAAATGTTTGAAGCTACTGACTGAATGAAAGGAGCTGGCACCTCACTCTCTTTGAATCTTCTTTATCATGCTAAGAGGAGCGGGAAAAAGCAAAAAATTTCAGAATTGCACCTTGCAATGCGGAGAAATTACTGTTTGTGCATTTACAATATTCATTGATTTTTGCCATTGAAAAACGTCCAGAAATGATTGAAGGTACTGACTGAATGAAAGGAGCTGGCATCTCACTCTCTTTGAATCTTCTTTATCATGCTAAGAGGAGCAGGAAAAAGCAAAAAATTTCAGAATTGCACCTTGCAATGCGGAGAAATTACTGTTTGTGCATTTACAATATTCATTGATTTTTGCCATTGAAAAACGTCCAGAAATGATTGAAGCTACTGACTGAATGAAAGGAGCTGGCATCTCACTCTCTTTGAATCTTCTTTATCATGCTAAGAGGAGCAGGAAAAAGCAAAAAATTTCAGAATTGCACCTTGCAATGCGGAGAAATTACTGTTTGTGCATTTACAATATTCATTGATTTTTGCCATTGAAAAACATCGTTATTCATATACCAGAAATGTTTGAAGCTACTGACTGAATGAAAGGAGTTGGCATCTCACTCTCTTTGAATCTTCTTTATCATGCTAAGAGGAGCAGGAAAAAGCAAAAAATTTCAGAATTGCACCTTGCAATGCGGAGAAATTACTGTTTGTGCATTTACAATATTCATTGATTTTTGCCATTGAAAAACATCATGTTATTCATATACCAGAAATGTTTGAAGCTACTGACTGAATGAAAGGAGCTGGCATCTCACTCTCTTTGAATCTTCTTTATCATGCTAAGAGGAGCAGGAAAAAGCAAAAAATTTTAGAATTGCACATTGCAATGTGGAGAAATTACTGTTTGTGCATTTACAATATTCATTGATTTTTACCATTGAAAAACGTCCAGAAATGATTGAAGCTACTGACTGAATGAAAGTAGCTGGCATCTCACTCTCTTTGAATCTTCTTTATCATGCTAAGAGGAGCAGGAAAAAGCAAAAAATTTCAGACTTGCACCTTGCAATGCGGAGAAATTACTGTTTGTGCATTTACAATATTCATTGATTTTTGCCATTGAAAAACATCATGTTATTCATATACCAGAAATGTTTGAAGCTACTGACTGAATGAAAGGAGCTGGCATCTCACTCTCTTTGAATCTTCTTTATCATGCTAAGAGGAGCAGGAAAAAGCAAAAAATTTCAGAATTGCACCTTGCAATGCGGAGAAATTACTGTTTGTGCATTTACAATATTCATTGATTTTTGCCATTGAAAAACGTCCAGAAATGATTGAAGCTACTGACTGAATGAAAGGAGCTGGCATCTCACTCTCTTTGAATCTTCTTTATCATGCTAAGAGGAGCAGGAAAAAGCAAAAAATTTCAGAATTGCACCTTGCAATGCGGAGAAATTACTGTTTGTGCATTTACAATATTCATTGATTTTTGCCATTGAAAAACGTCCAGAAATGATTGAAGCTACTGACTGAATGAAAGGAGCTGGCATCTCACTCTCTTTGAATCTTCTTTATCATGCTAAGAGGAGCAGGAAAAAGCAAAAAATTTCAGAATTGCACCTTGCAATGCGGAGAAATTACTGTTTGTGCATTTACAATATTCATTGTTTTTTGCCATTGAAAAACATCATGTTATTCATATACCAGAAATGTTTGAAGCTACTGACTGAATGAAAGGAGCTGACATCTCACTCTCTTTGAATCTTCTTTATCATGCTAAGAGGAGCAGGAAAAAGCAAAAAATTTCAGAATTGCACCTTGCAATGCGGAGAAATTACTGTTTGTGCATTTACAATATTCATTGATTTTTGCCATTGAAAAACGTCCAGAAATGATTGAAGCTACTGACTGAATGAAAGGAGCTGGCATCTCACTCTCTTTGAATCTTCTTTATCATGCTAAGAGGAGCAGGAAAAAGCAAAAAATTTCAGAATTGCACCTTGCAATGCGGAGAAATTACTGTTTGTGCATTTACAATATTCATTGATTTTTGCCATTGAAAAACATCATGTTATTCATATACCAGAAATGTTTGAAGCTACTGACTGAATGAAAGGAGCTGGCATCTCACTCTCTTTGAATCTTCTTTATCATGCTAAGAGGAGCAGGAAAAAGCAAAAAATTTCAGAATTGCACCTTGCAATGTGGAGAAATTACTGTTTGTGCATTTACAATATTCATTGATTTTTGCCATTGAAAAACATCATGTTATTCATATACCAGAAATGTTTGAAGCTACTGACTGAATGAAAGGAGCTGGCATCTCACTCTCTTTGAATCTTCTTTATCATGCTAAGAGGAGCAGGAAAAAGCAAAAAATTTCAGAATTGCACCTTGCAATGCGGAGAAATTACTGTTTGTGCATTTACAATATTCATTGATTTTTGCCATTGAAAAACGTCCAGAAATGATTGAAGCTACTGACTGAATGAAAGGAGCTGGCATCTCACTCTCTTTGAATCTTCTTTATCATGCTAAGAGGAGCAGGAAAAAGCAAAAAATTTCAGAATTGCACCTTGCAATGCGGAGAAATTACTGTTTGTGCATTTACAATATTCATTGTTTTTTGCCATTGAAAAACATCATGTTATTCATATACCAGAAATGTTTGAAGCTACTGACTGAATGAAAGGAGCTGACATCTCACTCTCTTTGAATCTTCTTTATCATGCTAAGAGGAGCAGGAAAAAGCAAAAAATTTCAGAATTGCACCTTGCAATGCGGAGAAATTACTGTTTGTGCATTTACAATATTCATTGATTTTTGCCATTGAAAAACGTCCAGAAATGATTGAAGCTACTGACTGAATGAAAGGAGCTGGCATCTCACTCTCTTTGAATCTTCTTTATCATGCTAAGAGGAGCAGGAAAAAGCAAAAAATTTCAGAATTGCACCTTGCAATGCGGAGAAATTACTGTTTGTGCATTTACAATATTCATTGATTTTTGCCATTGAAAAACATCATGTTATTCATATACCAGAAATGTTTGAAGCTACTGACTGAATGAAAGGAGCTGGCATCTCACTCTCTTTGAATCTTCTTTATCATGCTAAGAGGAGCAGGAAAAAGCAAAAAATTTCAGAATTGCACCTTGCAATGTGGAGAAATTACTGTTTGTGCATTTACAATATTCATTGATTTTTGCCATTGAAAAACATCATGTTATTCATATACCAGAAATGTTTGAAGCTACTGACTGAATGAAAGGAGCTGGCATCTCACTCTCTTTGAATCTTCTTTATCATGCTAAGAGGAGCAGGAAAAAGCAAAAAATTTCAGAATTGCACCTTGCAATGTGGAGAAATTACTGTTTGTGCATTTACAATATTCATTGATTTTTACCATTGAAAAACGTCCAGAAATGATTGAAGCTACTGACTGAATGAAAGTAGCTGGCATCTCACTCTCTTTGAATCTTCTTTATCATGCTAAGAGGAGCAGGAAAAAGCAAAAAATTTCAGACTTGCACCTTGCAATGCGGAGAAATTACTGTTTGTGCATTTACAATATTCATTGATTTTTGCCATTGAAAGACATCATGTTATTCATATACCAGAAATGTTTGAAGCTACTGACTGAATGAAAGGAGCTGGCATCTCACTCTCTTTGAATCTTCTTTATCATGCTAAGAGGAGCAGGAAAAAGCAAAAAATTTCAGAATTGCACCTTGCAATGTGGAGAAATTACTGTTTGTGCATTTACAATATTCATTGATTTTTACCATTGAAAAACGTCCAGAAATGATTGAAGCTACTGACTGAATTAAAGTAGCTGGCATCTCACTCTCTTTGAATCTTCTTTATCATGCTAAGAGGAGCAGGAAAAAGCAAAAAATTTCAGACTTGCACCTTGCAATGCGGAGAAATTACTGTTTGTGCATTTACAATATTCATTGATTTTTGCCATTGAAAAACATCATGTTATTCATATACCAGAAATGTTTGAAGCTACTGACTGAATCAAAGGAGCTGGCATCTCACTCTCTTTGAATCTTCTTTATCATGCTAAGAGGAGCAGGAAAAAGCAAAAAATTTCAGAATTGCACCTTGCAATGCGGAGAAATTACTGTTTGTTCATTTACAATATTCATTGATTTTTGCCATTGAAAAACGTCCAGAAATGATTGAAGCTACTGACTGAATGAAAGGAGCTGGCATCTCACTCTCTTTGAATCTTCTTTATCATGCTAAGAGGAGCAGGAAAAAGCAAAAAATTTCAGAATTGCACCTTGCAAAGCGGAGAAATTACTGTTTGTGCATTTACAATATTCATTGATTTTTGCCATTGAAAAACGTCCAGAAATGATTGAAGCTATTGACTGAATGAAAGGAGCTGGCATCTCACTCTCTTTGAATCTTCTTTATCATGCTAAGAGGAGCAGGAAAAAGCAAAAAATTTCAGAATTGCACCTTGCAATACGGAGAAATTACTGTTTGTGCATTTACAATATTCATTGATTTTTGCCATTGAAAAACATGTTATTCATATACCAGAAATGTTTGAAGCTACTGACTGAATGAAAGGAGCTGGCACCTCACTCTCTTTGAATCTTCTTTATCATGCTAAGAGGAGCGGGAAAAAGCAAAAAATTTCATAATTGCACCTTGCAATGCGGAG
Organism: Phyllobates terribilis; assembly: GCF_046119375.1. Taxonomy (NCBI): domain Eukaryota; kingdom Metazoa; phylum Chordata; class Amphibia; order Anura; family Dendrobatidae; genus Phyllobates; species Phyllobates terribilis. The sequence goes on from NW_027365364.1 coordinate 70,545, forward strand.
AAATTACTGTTTGTGCATTTACAATATTCATTGATTTTTGCCATTGAAAAACGTCCAGAAATGATTGAAGCTACTGACTGAATGAAAGGAGCTGGCATCTCACTCTCTTTGAATCTTCTTTATCATGCTAAGAGGAGCAGGAAAAAGCAAAAAAATTCAGAATTGCACCTTGCAATGCGGAGAAATTACTGTTTGTGCATTTACAATATTCATTGATTTTTGCCATTGAAAAACGTCCAGAAATGATTGAAGCTACTGACTGAATGAAAGGAGCTGGCATCTCACTCTCTTTGAATCTTCTTTATCATGCTAAGAGGAGCAGGAAAAAGCAAAAAATTTCTGAATTGCACCTTGCAATGCGGAGAAATTACTGTTTGTGCATTTACAATATTCATTGATTTTTGCCATTGAAAAACATCATGTTATTCATATACCAGAAATGTTTGAAGCTACTGACTGAATGAAAGGAGTTGGCATCTCACTCTCTTTGAATCTTCTTTATCATGCTAAGAGGAGCAGGAAAAAGCAAAAAATTTCAGAATTGCACCTTGCAATGTGGAGAAATTACTGTTTGTGCATTTACAATATTCATTGATTTTTACCATTGAAAAACGTCCAGAAATGATTGAAGCTACTGACTGAATGAAAGTAGCTGGCATCTCACTCTCTTTGAATCTTCTTTATCATGCTAAGAGGAGCAGGAAAAAGCAAAAAATTTCAGACTTGCACCTTGCAATGCGGAGAAATTACTGTTTGTGCATTTACAATATTCATTGATTTTTGCCATTGAAAAACATCATGTTATTCATATACCAGAAATGTTTGAAGCTACTGACTGAATGAAAGGAGCTGGCATCTCACTCTCTTTGAATCTTCTTTATCATGCTAAGAGGAGCAGGAAAAAGCAAAAAATTTCAGAATTGCACCTTGCAATGTGGAGAAATTACTGTTTGTGCATTTACAATATTCATTGATTTTTACCATTGAAAAACGTCCAGAAATGATTGAAGCTACTGACTGAATAAAAGGAGCTGGCATCTCACTCTCTTTGAATCTTCTTTATCATGCTAAGAGGAGCAGGAAAAAGCAAAAAATTTCAGAATTGCACCTTGCAATGTGGAGAAATTACTGTTTGTGCATTTACAATATTCATTGATTTTTGCCATGGAAAAACATCCAGAAATGATTGAAGCTACTGACTGAATGAAAGGAGCTGGCATCTCACTCTCTTTGAATCTTCTTTATCATGCTAAGAGGAGCAGGAAAAAGCAAAAAATTTCAGAATTGCACCTTGCAATGCGGAGAAATTACTGTTTGTGCATTTACAATATTCATTGATTTTTGCCATTGAAAAACATCATGTTATTCATATACCAGAAATGATTGAAGCTACTGACTGAATGAAAGGAGCTGGCATCTCACTCTCTTTGAATCTTCTTTATCATGCTAAGAGGAGCAGGAAAAAGCAAAACATTTCAGAATTGCACCTTGCAATGCGGAGAAATTACTGTTTGTGCATTTACAATATTCATTGATTTTTGCCATTGAAAAACGTCCAGAAATGATTGAAGCTACTGACTGAATGAAAGGAGCTGGCATCTCACTCTCTTTGAATCTTGTTTATCATGCTAAGAGGAGCAGGAAAAAGCAAAAAATTTCAGAATTGCACCTTGCAATGCGGAGAAATTACTGTTTGTGCATTTACAATATTCATTGATTTTTGCCATTGAAAAACGTCCAGAAATGATTGAAGCTACTGACTGAATGAAAGGAGCTGGCATCTCACTCTCTTTGAATCTTCTTTATCATGCTAAGAGGAGCAGGAAAAAGCAAAAAATTTCAGAATTGCACCTTGCAATGCGGAGAAATTACTGTTTGTGCATTTACAATATTCATTGATTTTTGCTATTGAAAAACATCATGTTATTCATATACCAGAAATGATTGAAGCTACTGACTGAATGAAAGGAGCTGGCATCTCACTCTCTTTGAATCTTCTTTATCATGCTAAGAGGAGCAGGAAAAAGCAAAAAATTTCAGAATTGCACCATGCAATGTGGAGAAATTACTGTTTGTGCATTTACAATATTCATTGATTTTTACCATTGAAAAACGTCCAGAAATGATTGAAGCTACTGACTGAATGAAAGTAGCTGGCATCTCACTCTCTTTGAATCTTCTTTATCATGCTAAGAGGAGCAGGAAAAAGCAAAAAATTTCAGACTTGCACCTTGCAATGCGGAGAAATTACTGTTTGTGCATTTACAATATTCATTGATTTTTGCCATTGAAAAACATCATGTTATTCATATACCAGAAATGTTTGAAGCTACTGACTGAATGAAAGGAGCTGGCATCTCACTCTCTTTGAATCTTCTTTATCATGCTAAGAGGAGCAGGAAAAAGCAAAAAATTTCAGAATTGCACCTTGCAATGCGGAGAAATTACTGTTTGTGCATTTACAATATTCATTGATTTTTGCCATTGAAAAACGTCCAGAAATGATTGAAGCTACTGACTGAATGAAAGGAGCTGGCATCTCACTCTCTTTGAATCTTCTTTATCATGCTAAGAGGAGCAGGAAAAAGCAAAAAATTTCAGAATTGCACCTTGCAATGCGGAGAAATTACTGTTTGTGCATTTACAATATTCATTGATTTTTGCCATTGAAAAACGTCCAGAAATGATTGAAGCTACTGACTGAATGAAAGGAGCTGGCATCTCACTCTCTTTGAATCTTCTTTATCATGCTAAGAGGAGCAGGAAAAAGCAAAAAATTTCAGAATTGCACCTTGCAATGCGGAGAAATTACTGTTTGTGCATTTACAATATTCATTGTTTTTTGCCATTGAAAAACATCATGTTATTCATATACCAGAAATGTTTGAAGCTACTGACTGAATGAAAGGAGCTGGCATCTCACTCTCTTTGAATCTTCTTTATCATGCTAGGATTAGCAGGAAAAAGCAAAAAATTTCAGAATTGCACCTTGCAATGTGGAGATATTACTGTTTGTGCATTTACAATATTCATTGATTTTTGCCATTGAAAAACATGTTTTTCATATACCAGAAATGTTTGAAGCTACTGACTGAATGAAAGGAGCTGGCATCTCACTCTCTTTGAATCTTCTTTATCATGCTAGGATTAACAGGAAAAAGCAAAAAATTTCAGAATTGCACCTTGCAATGTGGAGAAATTACTGTTTGTGCATTTACAATATTCATTGATTTTTGCCATTGAAAAACATCATGTTATTCATATACCAGAAATGTTTGAAGCTACTGACTGAATGAAAGGAGCTGGCATCTCACTCTCTTTGAATCTTCTTTATCATGCTAAGAGGAGCAGGAAAAAGCAAAAAATTTCAGAATTGCACCTTGCAATGTGGAGAAATTACTGTTTGTGCATTTACAATATTCATTGATTTTTGCCATTGAAAAACATCATGTTATTCATATACCAGAAATGTTTGAAGCTACTGACTGAATGAAAGGAGCTGGCATCTCACTCTCTTTGAATCTTCTTTATCATGCTAAGAGGAGCAGGAAAAAGCAAAAAATTTCAGAATTGCACCTTGCAATGTGGAGAAATTTCTGTTTGTGCATTTACAATATTCATTGATTTTTACCATTGAAAAACGTCCAGAAATGATTGAAGCTACTGACTGAATGAAAGTAGCTGGCATCTCACTCTCTTTGAATCTTCTTTATCATGCTAAGAGGAGCAGGAAAAAGCAAAAAATTTCAGACTTGCACCTTGCAATGCGGAGAAATTACTGTTTGTGCATTTACAATATTCATTGATTTTTGCCATTGAAAAACATCATGTTATTCATATACCAGAAATGTTTGAAGCTACTGACTGAATGAAAGGAGCTGGCATCTCACTCTCTTTGAATCTTCTTTATCATGCTAAGAGGAGCAGGAAAAAGCAAAAAATTTCAGAATTGCACCTTGCAATGTGGAGAAATTACTGTTTGTGCATTTACAATATTCATTGATTTTTACCATTGAAAAACGTCCAGAAATGATTGAAGCTACTGACTGAATGAAAGTAGCTGGCATCTCACTCTCTTTGAATCTTCTTTATCATGCTAAGAGGAGCAGGAAAAAGCAAAAAATTTCAGACTTGCACCTTGCAATGCGGAGAAATTACTGTTTGTGCATTTACAATATTCATTGATTTTTGCCATTGAAAAACATCATGTTATTCATATACCAGAAATGTTTGAAGCTACTGACTGAATCAAAGGAGCTGGCATCTCACTCTCTTTGAATCTTCTTTATCATGCTAAGAGGAGCAGGAAAAAGCAAAAAATTTCAGACTTGCACCTTGCAATGCGGAGAAATTACTGTTTGTGCATTTACAATATTCATTGATTTTTGCCATTGAAAAACATCATGTTATTCATATACCAGAAATGTTTGAAGCTACTGACTGAATCAAAGGAGCTGGCATCTCACTCTCTTTGAATCTTCTTTATCATGCTAAGAGGAGCAGGAAAAAGCAAAAAATTTCAGAATTGCACCTTGCAATGCGGAGAAATTACTGTTTGTGCATTTACAATATTCATTGATTTTTGCCATTGAAAAACGTCCAGAAATGATTGAAGCTTCTGACTGAATGAAAGGAGCTGGCATCTCACTCTCTTTGAATCTTCTTTATCATGCTAAGAGGAGCAGGAAAAAGCAAAAAATTTCAGAATTGCACCTTGCAATGCGGAGAAATTACTGTTTGTGCATTTACAATATTCATTGATTTTTGCCATTGAAAAACGTCCAGAAATGATTGAAGCTACTGATTGAATGAAAGGAGCTGGCATCTCACTCTCTTTGAATCTTCTTTATCATGCTAAGAGGAGCAGGAAAAAGCAAAAAATTTCAGAATTGCACCTTGCAATGCGGAGAAATTACTGTTTGTGCATTTACAATATTCATTGATTTTTGCCATTGAAAAACATGTTATTCATATACCAGAAATGTTTGAAGCTACTGACTGAATGAAAGGAGCTGGCACCTCACTCTCTTTGAATCTTCTTTATCATGCTAAGAGGAGCGGGAAAAAGCAAAAAATTTCAGAATTGCACCTTGCAATGCGGAGAAATTACTGTTTGTGCATTTACAATATTCATTGATTTTTGCCATTGAAAAACGTCCAGAAATGATTGAAGGTACTGACTGAATGAAAGGAGCTGGCATCTCACTCTCTTTGAATCTTCTTTATCATGCTAACAGGAGCAGGAAAAAGCAAAAAATTTCAGAATTGCACCTTGCAATGCGGAGAAATTACTGTTTGTGCATTTACAATATTCATTGATTTTTGCCATTGAAAAACGTCCAGAAATGATTGAAGCTACTGACTGAATGAAAGGAGCTGGCATCTCACTCTCTTTGAATCTTCTTTATCATGCTAAGAGGAGCAGGAAAAAGCAAAAAATTTCAGAATTGCACCTTGCAATGCGGAGAAATTACTGTTTGTGCATTTACAATATTCATTGATTTTTGCCATTGAAAAACATCGTTATTCATATACCAGAAATGTTTGAAGCTACTGACTGAATGAAAGGAGTTGGCATCTCACTCTCTTTGAATCTTCTTTATCATGCTAAGAGGAGCAGGAAAAAGCAAAAAATTTCAGAATTGCACCTTGCAATGCGGAGAAATTACTGTTTGTGCATTTACAATATTCATTGATTTTTGCCATTGAAAAACATCATGTTATTCATATACCAGAAATGTTTGAAGCTACTGACTGAATGAAAGGAGCTGGCATCTCACTCTCTTTGAATCTTCTTTATCATGCTAAGAGGAGCAGGAAAAAGCAAAAAATTTCAGAATTGCACCTTGCAATGTGGAGAAATTTCTGTTTGTGCATTTACAATATTCATTGATTTTTACCATTGAAAAACGTCCAGAAATGATTGAAGCTACTGACTGAATGAAAGTAGCTGGCATCTCACTCTCTTTGAATCTTCTTTATCATGCTAAGAGGAGCAGGAAAAAGCAAAAAATTTCAGACTTGCACCTTGCAATGCGGAGAAATTACTGTTTGTGCATTTACAATATTCATTGATTTTTGCCATTGAAAAACATCATGTTATTCATATACCAGAAATGTTTGAAGCTACTGACTGAATGAAAGGAGCTGGCATCTCACTCTCTTTGAATCTTCTTTATCATGCTAAGAGGAGCAGGAAAAAGCAAAAAATTTCAGAATTGCACCTTGCAATGTGGAGAAATTACTGTTTGTGCATTTACAATATTCATTGATTTTTACCATTGAAAAACGTCCAGAAATGATTGAAGCTACTGACTGAATGAAAGTAGCTGGCATCTCACTCTCTTTGAATCTTCTTTATCATGCTAAGAGGAGCAGGAAAAAGCAAAAAATTTCAGACTTGCACCTTGCAATGCGGAGAAATTACTGTTTGTGCATTTACAATATTCATTGATTTTTGCCATTGAAAAACATCATGTTATTCATATACCAGAAATGTTTGAAGCTACTGACTGAATCAAAGGAGCTGGCATCTCACTCTCTTTGAATCTTCTTTATCATGCTAAGAGGAGCAGGAAAAAGCAAAAAATTTCAGACTTGCACCTTGCAATGCGGAGAAATTACTGTTTGTGCATTTACAATATTCATTGATTTTTGCCATTGAAAAACATCATGTTATTCATATACCAGAAATGTTTGAAGCTACTGACTGAATCAAAGGAGCTGGCATCTCACTCTCTTTGAATCTTCTTTATCATGCTAAGAGGAGCAGGAAAAAGCAAAAAATTTCAGAATTGCACCTTGCAATGCGGAGAAATTACTGTTTGTGCATTTACAATATTCATTGATTTTTGCCATTGAAAAACGTCCAGAAATGATTGAAGCTTCTGACTGAATGAAAGGAGCTGGCATCTCACTCTCTTAGAATCTTCTTTATCATGCTAAGAGGAGCAGGAAAAAGCAAAAAATTTCAGAATTGCACCTTGCAATGCGGAGAAATTACTGTTTGTGCATTTACAATATTCATTGATTTTTGCCATTGAAAAACGTCCAGAAATGATTGAAGCTACTGATTGAATGAAAGGAGCTGGCATCTCACTCTCTTTGAATCTTCTTTATCATGCTAAGAGGAGCAGGAAAAAGCAAAAAATTTCAGAATTGCACCTTGCAATGCGGAGAAATTACTGTTTGTGCATTTACAATATTCATTGATTTTTGCCATTGAAAAACATGTTATTCATATACCAGAAATGTTTGAAGCTACTGACTGAATGAAAGGAGCTGGCACCTCACTCTCTTTGAATCTTCTTTATCATGCTAAGAGGAGCGGGAAAAAGCAAAAAATTTCAGAATTGCACCTTGCAATGCGGAGAAATTACTGTTTGTGCATTTACAATATTCATTGATTTTTGCCATTGAAAAACGTCCAGAAATGATTGAAGGTACTGACTGAATGAAAGGAGCTGGCATCTCACTCTCTTTGAATCTTCTTTATCATGCTAACAGGAGCAGGAAAAAGCAAAAAATTTCAGAATTGCACCTTGCAATGCGGAGAAATTACTGTTTGTGCATTTACAATATTCATTGATTTTTGCCATTGAAAAACGTCCAGAAATGATTGAAGCTACTGACTGAATGAAAGGAGCTGGCATCTCACTCTCTTTGAATCTTCTTTATCATGCTAAGAGGAGCAGGAAAAAGCAAAAAATTTCAGAATTGCACCTTGCAATGCGGAGAAATTACTGTTTGTGCATTTACAATATTCATTGATTTTTGCCATTGAAAAACATCGTTATTCATATACCAGAAATGTTTGAAGCTACTGACTGAATGAAAGGAGTTGGCATCTCACTCTCTTTGAATCTTCTTTATCATGCTAAGAGGAGCAGGAAAAAGCAAAAAATTTCAGAATTGCACCTTGCAATGCGGAGAAATTACTGTTTGTGCATTTACAATATTCATTGATTTTTGCCATTGAAAAACATCATGTTATTCATATACCAGAAATGTTTGAAGCTACTGACTGAATGAAAGGAGCTGGCATCTCACTCTCTTTGAATCTTCTTTATCATGCTAAGAGGAGCAGGAAAAAGCAAAAAATTTTAGAATTGCACATTGCAATGTGGAGAAATTACTGTTTGTACATTTACAATATTCATTGATTTTTACCATTGAAAAACGTCCAGAAATGATTGAAGCTACTCACTGAATGAAAGTAGCTGGCATCTCACTCTCTTTGAATCTTCTTTATCATGCTAAGAGGAGCAGGAAAAAGCAAAAAATTTCAGACTTGCACCTTGCAATGCGGAGAAATTACTGTTTGTGCATTTACAATATTCATTGATTTTTGCCATTGAAAAACATCATGTTATTCATATACCAGAAATGTTTGAAGCTACTGACTGAATGAAAGGAGCTGGCATCTCACTCTCTTTGAATCTTCTTTATCATGCTAAGAGGAGCAGGAAAAAGCAAAAAATTTCAGAATTGCACCTTGCAATGCGGAGAAATTACTGTTTGTGCATTTACAATATTCATTGATTTTTGCCATTGAAAAACGTCCAGAAATGATTGAAGCTACTGACTGAATGAAAGGAGCTGGCATCTCACTCTCTTTGAATCTTCTTTATCATGCTAAGAGGAGCAGGAAAAAGCAAAAAATTTCAGAATTGCACCTTGCAATGCGGAGAAATTACTGTTTGTGCATTTACAATATTCATTGATTTTTGCCATTGAAAAACGTCCAGAAATGATTGAAGCTACTGACTGAATGAAAGGAGCTGGCATCTCACTCTCTTTGAATCTTCTTTATCATGCTAAGAGGAGCAGGAAAAAGCAAAAAATTTCAGAATTGCACCTTGCAATGCGGAGAAATTACTGTTTGTGCATTTACAATATTCATTGTTTTTTGCCATTGAAAAACATCATGTTATTCATATACCAGAAATGTTTGAAGCTACTGACTGAATGAAAGGAGCTGACATCTCACTCTCTTTGAATCTTCTTTATCATGCTAAGAGGAGCAGGAAAAAGCAAAAAATTTCAGAATTGCACCTTGCAATGCGGAGAAATTACTGTTTGTGCATTTACAATATTCATTGATTTTTGCCATTGAAAAACGTCCAGAAATGATTGAAGCTACTGACTGAATGAAAGGAGCTGGCATCTCACTCTCTTTGAATCTTCTTTATCATGCTAAGAGGAGCAGGAAAAAGCAAAAAATTTCAGAATTGCACCTTGCAATGCGGAGAAATTACTGTTTGTGCATTTACAATATTCATTGATTTTTGCCATTGAAAAACATCATGTTATTCATATACCAGAAATGTTTGAAGCTACTGACTGAATGAAAGGAGCTGGCATCTCACTCTCTTTGAATCTTCTTTATCATGCTAAGAGGAGCAGGAAAAAGCAAAAAATTTCAGAATTGCACCTTGCAATGTGGAGAAATTACTGTTTGTGCATTTACAATATTCATTGATTTTTGCCATTGAAAAACATCATGTTATTCATATACCAGAAATGTTTGAAGCTACTGACTGAATGAAAGGAGCTGGCATCTCACTCTCTTTGAATCTTCTTTATCATGCTAAGAGGAGCAGGAAAAAGCAAAAAATTTCAGAATTGCACCTTGCAATGTGGAGAAATTACTGTTTGTGCATTTACAATATTCATTGATTTTTACCATTGAAAAACGTCCAGAAATGATTGAAGCTACTGACTGAATGAAAGTAGCTGGCATCTCACTCTCTTTGAATCTTCTTTATCATGCTAAGAGGAGCAGGAAAAAGCAAAAAATTTCAGACTTGCACCTTGCAATGCGGAGAAATTACTGTTTGTGCATTTACAATATTCATTGATTTTTGCCATTGAAAGACATCATGTTATTCATATACCAGAAATGTTTGAAGCTACTGACTGAATGAAAGGAGCTGGCATCTCACTCTCTTTGAATCTTCTTTATCATGCTAAGAGGAGCAGGAAAAAGCAAAAAATTTCAGAATTGCACCTTGCAATGTGGAGAAATTACTGTTTGTGCATTTACAATATTCATTGATTTTTACCATTGAAAAACGTCCAGAAATGATTGAAGCTACTGACTGAATGAAAGTAGCTGGCATCTCACTCTCTTTGAATCTTCTTTATCATGCTAAGAGGAGCAGGAAAAAGCAAAAAATTTCAGACTTGCACCTTGCAATGCGGAGAAATTACTGTTTGTGCATTTACAATATTCATTGATTTTTGCCATTGAAAAACATCATGTTATTCATATACCAGAAATGTTTGAAGCTACTGACTGAATCAAAGGAGCTGGCATCTCACTCTCTTTGAATCTTCTTTATCATGCTAAGAGGAGCAGGAAAAAGCAAAAAATTTCAGAATTGCACCTTGCAATGCGGAGAAATTACTGTTTGTTCATTTACAATATTCATTGATTTTTGCCATTGAAAAACGTCCAGAAATGATTAAAGCTACTGACTGAATGAAAGGAGCTGGCATCTCACTCTCTTTGAATCTTCTTTATCATGCTAAGAGGAGCAGGAAAAAGCAAAAAATTTCAGAATTGCACCTTGCAAAGCGGAGAAATTACTGTTTGTGCATTTACAATATTCATTGATTTTTGCCATTGAAAAACGTCCAGAAATGATTGAAGCTATTGACTGAATGAAAGGAGCTGGCATCTCACTCTCTTTGAATCTTCTTTATCATGCTAAGAGGAGCAGGAAAAAGCAAAAAATTTCAGAATTGCACCTTGCAATACGGAGAAATTACTGTTTGTGCATTTACAATATTCATTGATTTTTGCCATTGAAAAACATGTTATTCATATACCAGAAATGTTTGAAGCTACTGACTGAATGAAAGGAGCTGGCACCTCACTCTCTTTGAATCTTCTTTATCATGCTAAGAGGAGCGGGAAAAAGCAAAAAATTTCATAATTGCACCTTGCAATGCGGAGAAATTACTGTTTGTGCATTTACAATATTCATTGATTTTTGCCATTGAAAAACGTCCAGAAATGATTGAAGGTACTGACTGAATGAAAGGAGCTGGCATCTCACTCTCTTTGAATCTTCTTTATCATGCTAAGAGGAGCAGGAAAAAGCAAAAAAATTCAGAATTGCACCTTGCAATGCGGAGAAATTACTGTTTGTGCATTTACAATATTCATTGATTTTTGCCATTGAAAAACGTCCAGAAATGATTGAAGCTACTGACTGAATGAAAGGAGCTGGCATCTCACTCTCTTTGAATCTTCTTTATCATGCTAAGAGGAGCAGGAAAAAGCAAAAAATTTCAGAATTGCACCTTGCAATGCGGAGAAATTACTGTTTGTGCATTTACAATATTCATTGATTTTTGCCATTGAAAAACATCATGTTATTCATATACCAGAAATGTTTGAAGCTACTGACTGAATGAAAGGAGCTGGCATCTCACTCTCTTTGAATCTTCTTTATCATGCTAAGAGGAGCAGGAAAAAGCAAAAAATTTCAGAATTGCACCTTGCAATGTGGAGAAATTACTGTTTGTGCATTTACAATATTCATTGATTTTTGCCATTGAAAAACATCATGTTATTCATATACCAGAAATGTTTGAAGCTACTGACTGAATGAAAGGAGCTGGCATCTCACTCTCTTTGAATCTTCTTTATCATGCTAAGAGGAGCAGGAAAAAGCAAAAAATTTCAGAATTGCACCTTGCAATGTGGAGAAATTACTGTTTGTGCATTTACAATATTCATTGATTTTTACCATTGAAAAACGTCCAGAAATGATTGAAGCTACTGACTGAATGAAAGTAGCTGGCATCTCACTCTCTTTGAATCTTCTTTATCATGCTAAGAGGAGCAGGAAAAAGCAAAAAATTTCAGACTTGCACCTTGCAATGCGGAGAAATTACTGTTTGTGCATTTACAATATTCATTGATTTTTGCCATTGAAAGACATCATGTTATTCATATACCAGAAATGTTTGAAGCTACTGACTGAATGAAAGGAGCTGGCATCTCACTCTCTTTGAATCTTCTTTATCATGCTAAGAGGAGCAGGAAAAAGCAAAAAATTTCAGAATTGCACCTTGCAATGTGGAGAAATTACTGTTTGTGCATTTACAATATTCATTGATTTTTACCATTGAAAAACGTCCAGAAATGATTGAAGCTACTGACTGAATGAAAGTAGCTGGCATCTCACTCTCTTTGAATCTTCTTTATCATGCTAAGAGGAGCAGGAAAAAGCAAAAAATTTCAGACTTGCACCTTGCAATGCGGAGAAATTACTGTTTGTGCATTTACAATATTCATTGATTTTTGCCATTGAAAAACATCATGTTATTCATATACCAGAAATGTTTGAAGCTACTGACTGAATCAAAGGAGCTGGCATCTCACTCTCTTTGAATCTTCTTTATCATGCTAAGAGGAGCAGGAAAAAGCAAAAAATTTCAGAATTGCACCTTGCAATGCGGAGAAATTACTGTTTGTTCATTTACAATATTCATTGATTTTTGCCATTGAAAAACGTCCAGAAATGATTAAAGCTACTGACTGAATGAAAGGAGCTGGCATCTCACTCTCTTTGAATCTTCTTTATCATGCTAAGAGGAGCAGGAAAAAGCAAAAAATTTCAGAATTGCACCTTGCAAAGCGGAGAAATTACTGTTTGTGCATTTACAATATTCATTGATTTTTGCCATTGAAAAACGTCCAGAAATGATTGAAGCTATTGACTGAATGAAAGGAGCTGGCATCTCACTCTCTTTGAATCTTCTTTATCATGCTAAGAGGAGCAGGAAAAAGCAAAAAATTTCAGAATTGCACCTTGCAATACGGAGAAATTACTGTTTGTGCATTTACAATATTCATTGATTTTTGCCATTGAAAAACATGTTATTCATATACCAGAAATGTTTGAAGCTACTGACTGAATGAAAGGAGCTGGCACCTCACTCTCTTTGAATCTTCTTTATCATGCTAAGAGGAGCGGGAAAAAGCAAAAAATTTCATAATTGCACCTTGCAATGCGGAGAAATTACTGTTTGTGCATTTACAATATTCATTGATTTTTGCCATTGAAAAACGTCCAGAAATGATTGAAGGTACTGACTGAATGAAAGGAGCTGGCATCTCACTCTCTTTGAATCTTCTTTATCATGCTAAGAGGAGCAGGAAAAAGCAAAAAAATTCAGAATTGCACCTTGCAATGCGGAGAAATTACTGTTTGTGCATTTACAATATTCATTGATTTTTGCCATTGAAAAACGTCCAGAAATGATTGAAGCTACTGACTGAATGAAAGGAGCTGGCATCTCACTCTCTTTGAATCTTCTTTATCATGCTAAGAGGAGCAGGAAAAAGCAAAAAATTTCTGAATTGCACCTTGCAATGCGGAGAAATTACTGTTTGTGCATTTACAATATTCATTGATTTTTGCCATTGAAAAACATCATGTTATTCATATACCAGAAATGTTTGAAGCTACTGACTGAATGAAAGGAGTTGGCATCTCACTCTCTTTGAATCTTCTTTATCATGCTAAGAGGAGCAGGAAAAAGCAAAAAATTTCAGAATTGCACCTTGCAATGTGGAGAAATTACTGTTTGTGCATTTACAATATTCATTGATTTTTACCATTGAAAAACGTCCAGAAATGATTGAAGCTACTGACTGAATGAAAGTAGCTGGCATCTCACTCTCTTTGAATCTTCTTTATCATGCTAAGAGGAGCAGGAAAAAGCAAAAAATTTCAGACTTGCACCTTGCAATGCGGAGAAATTACTGTTTGTGCATTTACAATATTCATTGATTTTTGCCATTGAAAAACATCATGTTATTCATATACCAGAAATGTTTGAAGCTACTGACTGAATGAAAGGAGCTGGCATCTCACTCTCTTTGAATCTTCTTTATCATGCTAAGAGGAGCAGGAAAAAGCAAAAAATTTCAGAATTGCACCTTGCAATGTGGAGAAATTACTGTTTGTGCATTTACAATATTCATTGATTTTTACCATTGAAAAACGTCCAGAAATGATTGAAGCTACTGACTGAATAAAAGGAGCTGGCATCTCACTCTCTTTGAATCTTCTTTATCATGCTAAGAGGAGCAGGAAAAAGCAAAAAATTTCAGAATTGCACCTTGCAATGTGGAGAAATTACTGTTTGTGCATTTACAATATTCATTGATTTTTGCCATGGAAAAACATCCAGAAATGATTGAAGCTACTGACTGAATGAAAGGAGCTGGCATCTCACTCTCTTTGAATCTTCTTTATCATGCTAAGAGGAGCAGGAAAAAGCAAAAAATTTCAGAATTGCACCTTGCAATGCGGAGAAATTACTGTTTGTGCATTTACAATATTCATTGATTTTTGCCATTGAAAAACATCATGTTATTCATATACCAGAAATGATTGAAGCTACTGACTGAATGAAAGGAGCTGGCATCTCACTCTCTTTGAATCTTCTTTATCATGCTAAGAGGAGCAGGAAAAAGCAAAACATTTCAGAATTGCACCTTGCAATGCGGAGAAATTACTGTTTGTGCATTTACAATATTCATTGATTTTTGCCATTGAAAAACGTCCAGAAATGATTGAAGCTACTGACTGAATGAAAGGAGCTGGCATCTCACTCTCTTTGAATCTTCTTTATCATGCTAAGAGGAGCAGGAAAAAGCAAAAAATTTCAGAATTGCACCTTGCAATGCGGAGAAATTACTGTTTGTGCATTTACAATATTCATTGATTTTTGCGATTGAAAAACATCATGTTATTAATATACCAGAAATGATTGAAGCTACAGACTGAATGAAAGGAGCTGGCATCTCACTCTCTTTGAATCTTCTTTATCATGCTAAGAGGAGCAGGAAAAAGTAAAAAATTTCAGAATTGCACCTTGCAATGCGGAGAAATTACTGTTTGTGCATTTACAATATTCAATGATTTTTGCCATTGAAAAACGTCCAGAAATGATTGAAGCTACTGACTGAATGAAAGGAGCTGGCATCTCACTCTCTTTGAATCTTGTTTATCATGCTAAGAGGAGCAGGAAAAAGCAAAAAATTTCAGAATTGCACCTTGCAATGCGGAGAAATTACTGTTTGTGCATTTACAATATTCATTGATTTTTGCCATTGAAAAACGTCCAGAAATGATTGAAGCTACTGACTGAATGAAAGGAGCTGGCATCTCACTCTCTTTGAATCTTCTTTATCATGCTAAGAGGAGCAGGAAAAAGCAAAAAATTTCAGAATTGCACCTTGCAATGCGGAGAAATTACTGTTTGTGCATTTACAATATTCATTGATTTTTGCTATTGAAAAACATCATGTTATTCATATACCAGAAATGATTGAAGCTACTGACTGAATGAAAGGAGCTGGCATCTCACTCTCTTTGAATCTTCTTTATCATGCTAAGAGGAGCAGGAAAAAGCAAAAAATTTCAGAATTGCACCTTGTAATGCGGAGAAATTACAGTTTGTGCATTTACAA
Organism: Phyllobates terribilis; assembly: GCF_046119375.1. Lineage (NCBI taxonomy): Eukaryota > Metazoa > Chordata > Amphibia > Anura > Dendrobatidae > Phyllobates > Phyllobates terribilis. Next base: position 86,044 of record NW_027365364.1, read on the forward strand.
TATTCATTGATTTTTGCCATTGAAAAACGTCCAGAAATGATTGAAGCTACTGACTGAATGAAAGGAGCTGGCATCTCACTCTCTTTGAATCTTCTTTATCATGCTAAGAGGAGCAGGAAAAAGCAAAAAATTTCAGAATTGCACCTTGCAATGCGGAGAAATTACTGTTTGTGCATTTACAATATTCATTGATTTTTGCCATTGAAAAACGTCCAGAAATGATTGAAGGTACTGACTGAATGAAAGGAGCTGGCATCTCACTCTCTTTGAATCTTCTTTATCATGCTAAGAGGAGCAGGAAAAAGCAAAAAATTTCAGAATTGCACCTTGCAATGCGGAGAAATTACTGTTTGTGCATTTACAATATTCATTGATTTTTGCCATTGAAAAACGTCCAGAAATGATTGAAGCTACTGACTGAATGAAAGGAGCTGGCATCTCACTCTCTTTGAATCTTCTTTATCATGCTAAGAGGAGCAGGAAAAAGCAAAAAATTTCAGAATTGCACCTTGCAATGCGGAGAAATTACTGTTTGTGCATTTACAATATTCATTGATTTTTGCCATTGAAAAATGTCCAGAAATGATTGAAGCTACTGACTGAATGAAAGGAGCTGGCATCTAACTCTCTTTGAATCTTCTTTATCATGCTAAGAGGAGCAGGAAAAAGCAAAAAATTTCAGAATTGCGCCTTGCAATGCGGAGAAATTAATGTTTGTGCATTTACAAAATTCATTGATTTTTGCCATTGAAAAACATCATGTTATTCATATACCAGAAATGATTGAAGCTACTGACTGAAGGAAAGGAGCTGGCATCTCACTCTCTTTGAATCTTCTTTATCATGCTAAGAGGAGCAGGAAAAAGCAAAAAATTTCAGAATTGCACCTTGCAATGCGGAGAAATTACTGTTTGTGCATTTACAATATTCATTGATTTTTGCCATTGAAAAACATCCAGAAATGATTGAAGCTACTGACTGAATGAAAGGAGCTGGCATCTCACTCTCTTTGAATCTTCTTTATCATGCTAAGAGGAGCAGGAAAAAGCAAAAAATTTCAAAATTGCACCTTGCAATGCGGAGAAATTACTGTTTGTGCATTTACAATATTCATTGATTTTTGCGATTGAAAATCATCATGTTATTCATATACCAGAAATGATTGAAGCTACTGACTGAATGAAAGGAGCTGGCATCTCACTCTCTTTGAATCTTCTTTATCATGCTAAGAGGAGCAGGAAAAAGCAAAAAATTTCAGAATTGCACCTTGCAATGCGGAGAAATTACTGTTTGTGCATTTACAATATTCATTGATTTTTGCCATTGAAAAACATCATGTTATTCATATACCAGAAATGATTGAAGCTACTGACTGAATGAAAGGAGCTGGCATCTCACTCTCTTTGAATCTTCTTTATCATGCTAAGAGGAGCAGGAAAAAGCAAAACATTTCAGAATTGCACCTTGCAATGCGGAGAAATTACTGTTTGTGCATTTACAATATTCATTGATTTTTGCCATTGAAAAACGTCCAGAAATGATTGAAGCTACTGACTGAATGAAAGGAGCTGGCATCTCACTCTCTTTGAATCTTCTTTATCATGCTAAGAGGAGCAGGAAAAAGCAAAAAATTTCAGAATTGCACCTTGCAATGCGGAGAAATTACTGTTTGTGCATTTACAATATTCATTGATTTTTGCGATTGAAAAACATCATGTTATTAATATACCAGAAATGATTGAAGCTACAGACTGAATGAAAGGAGCTGGCATCTCACTCTCTTTGAATCTTCTTTATCATGCTAAGAGGAGCAGGAAAAAGTAAAAAATTTCAGAATTGCACCTTGCAATGCGGAGAAATTACTGTTTGTGCATTTACAATATTCAATGATTTTTGCCATTGAAAAACGTCCAGAAATGATTGAAGCTACTGACTGAATGAAAGGAGCTGGCATCTCACTCTCTTTGAATCTTGTTTATCATGCTAAGAGGAGCAGGAAAAAGCAAAAAATTTCAGAATTGCACCTTGCAATGCGGAGAAATTACTGTTTGTGCATTTACAATATTCATTGATTTTTGCCATTGAAAAACGTCCAGAAATGATTGAAGCTACTGACTGAATGAAAGGAGCTGGCATCTCACTCTCTTTGAATCTTCTTTATCATGCTAAGAGGAGCAGGAAAAAGCAAAAAATTTCAGAATTGCACCTTGCAATGCGGAGAAATTACTGTTTGTGCATTTACAATATTCATTGATTTTTGCTATTGAAAAACATCATGTTATTCATATACCAGAAATGATTGAAGCTACTGACTGAATGAAAGGAGCTGGCATCTCACTCTCTTTGAATCTTCTTTATCATGCTAAGAGGAGCAGGAAAAAGCAAAAAATTTCAGAATTGCACCTTGTAATGCGGAGAAATTACAGTTTGTGCATTTACAATATTCATTGATTTTTGCCATTGAAAAACGTCCAGAAATGATTGAAGCTACTGACTGAATGAAAGGAGCTGGCATCTCACTCTCTTTGAATGTTCTTTATCATGCTAAGAGGAGCAGGAAAAAGCAAAAAATTTCAGAATTGCACCTTGCAATGCGGAGAAATTACTGTTTGTGCATTTACAATATTCATTGATTTTTGCCATTGAAAAACGTCCAGAAATGATTGAAGGTACTGACTGAATGAAAGGAGCTGGCATCTCACTCTCTTTGAATCTTCTTTATCATGCTAAGAGGAGCAGGAAAAAGCAAAAAATTTCAGAATTGCACCTTGCAATGCGGAGAAATTACTGTTTGTGCATTTACAATATTCATTGATTTTTGCCATTGAAAAACGTCCAGAAATGATTGAAGCTACTGACTGAATGAAAGGAGCTGGCATCTCACTCTCTTTGAATCTTCTTTATCATGCTAAGAGGAGCAGGAAAAAGCAAACAATTTCAGAATTGCACCTTGCAATGCGGAGAAATTACTGTTTGTGCATTTACAATATTCATTGATTTTTGCCATTGAAAAATGTCCAGAAATGATTGAAGCTACTGACTGAATGAAAGGAGCTGGCATCTAACTCTCTTTGAATCTTCTTTATCATGCTAAGAGGAGCAGGAAAAAGCAAAAAATTTCAGAATTGCGCCTTGCAATGCGGAGAAATTAATGTTTGTGCATTTACAAAATTCATTGATTTTTGCCATTGAAAAACATCATGTTATTCATATACCAGAAATGATTGAAGCTACTGACTGAAGGAAAGGAGCTGGCATCTCACTCTCTTTGAATCTTCTTTATCATGCTAAGAGGAGCAGGAAAAAGCAAAAAATTTCAGAATTGCACCTTGCAATGCGGAGAAATTACTGTTTGTGCATTTACAATATTCATTGATTTTTGCCATTGAAAAACATCCAGAAATGATTGAAGCTACTGACTGAATGAAAGGAGCTGGCATCTCACTCTCTTTGAATCTTCTTTATCATGCTAAGAGGAGCAGGAAAAAGCAAAAAATTTCAAAATTGCACCTTGCAATGCGGAGAAATTACTGTTTGTGCATTTACAATATTCATTGATTTTTGCGATTGAAAATCATCATGTTATTCATATACCAGAAATGATTGAAGCTACTGACTGAATGAAAGGAGCTGGCATCTCACTCTCTTTGAATCTTCTTTATCATGCTAAGAGGAGCAGGAAAAAGTAAAAAATTTCAGAATTGCACCTTGCAATGCGGAGAAATTACTGTTTGTGCATTTACAATATTCAATGATTTTTGCCATTGAAAAACGTCCAGAAATGATTGAAGCTACTGACTGAATGAAAGGAGCTGACATCTCACTCTCTTTGACTCTTGTTTATCATGCTAAGAGGAGCAGGAAAAAGCAAAAAATTTCAGAATTGCACCTTGCAATGCGGAGAAATTACTGTTTGTGCATTTACAATATTCATTGATTTTTGCCATTGAAAAACGTCCAGAAATGATTGAAGCTACTGACTGAATGAAAGGAGCTGGCATCTCACTCTCTTTGAATCTTCTTTATCATGCTAAGAGGAGCAGGAAAAAGCAAAAAATTTCAGAATTGCACCTTGCAATGCGGAGAAATTACTGTTTGTGCATTTACAATATTCATTGATTTTTGCCATTGAAAAACGTCCAGAAATGATTGAAGCTACTGACTGAATGAAAGGAGCTGGCATCTCACTCTCTTTGAATCTTCTTTATCATGCTAAGAGGAGCAGGAAAAAGCAAAAAATTTCAGAATTGCACCTTGCAATGCGGAGAAATTACTGTTTGTGCATTTACAATATTCATTGATTTTTGCCATTGAAAAACATGTTATTCATATACCAGAAATGTTTGAAGCTCCTGACTGAATGAAAGGAGCTGGCACCTCACTCTCTTTGAATCTTCTTTATCATGCTAAGAGGAGCAGGAAAAAGGAAAAATTTCAGAATTGCACCTTGCAATGCGGAGAAATTACTGTTTGTGCATTTACAATATTCATTGATTTTTGCCATTGAAAAACGTCCAGAAATGATTGAAGCTACTGACTGAATGAAAGGAGCTGTCATCTCACTCTCTTTGAATCTTCTTTATCATGCTAAGAGGAGCAGGAAAAAGCAAAAAATTTCAGAATTGCACCTTGCAATGCGGAGAAATTACTGTTTGTGCATTTACAATATTCATTGATTTTTGCCATTGAAAAATGTCCAGAAATGATTGAAGCTACTGACTGAATGAAAGGAGCTGGCATCTCACTCTCTTTGAATCTTCTTTATCATGCTAAGAGGAGCAGGAAAAAGCAAAAAATTTCAGAATTGCGCCTTGCAATGCGGAGAAATTACTGTTTGTGCATTTACAAAATTCATTGATTTTTGCCATTGAAAAACATCATGTTATTCATATGCCAGAAATGATTGACGCTACTGACTGAAGGAAAGGAGCTGGCATCTCACTCTCTTTGAATCTTCTTTATCATGCTAAGAGGAGCAGGAAAAAGCAAAAAATTTCAGAATTGCACCTTGCAATGCGGAGAAATTACTGTTTGTGCATTTACAATATTCATTGATTTTTGCCATTGAAAAACGTCCAGAAATGATTGAAGCTACTGACTGAATGAAAGGAGCTGGCATCTCACTCTCTTTGAATCTTCTTTATCATGCTAAGAGGAGCAGGAAAAAGCAAAAAATTTCAGAATTGCACCTTGCAATGCGGAGAAATTACTGTTTGTGCATTTACAATATTCATTGATTTTTGCCATTGAAAAACGTCCAGAAATGATTGAAGCTACTGACTGAATGAAAGGAGCTGGCATTTCACTCTCTTTGAATCTTCTTTATCATGCTAAGAGGAGCAGGAAAAAGCAAAACATTTCAGAATTGCACCTTGCCATGCGGAGAAATTACTGTTTGTGCATTTACAATATTCATTGATTTTTGCCATTGAAAAATGTCCAGAAATGATTGAAGCTACTGACTGAACGAAAGGAGCTGGCATCTCACTCTCTTTGAATCTTCTTTATCATGCTAAGAGGAGCAGGAAAAAGCAAAAAATTTCAGAATTGCGCTTTGCAATGCGGAGAAATTACTGTTTGTGCATTTACAAAATTCATTGATTTTTGCCATTGAAAAACATCATGTTATTCATATACCAGAAATGATTGAAGCTACTGACTGAAGGAAAGGAGCTGGCATCTCACTCTCTTTGAATCTTCTTTATCATGCTAAGAGGAGCAGGAAAAAGCAAAAAATTTCATAATTGCACCTTGCAATGCGGAGAAATTACTGTTTGTGCATTTACAATATTCATTGATTTTTGCCATTGAAAAACATCCAGAAATGATTGAAGCTACTGACTGAATGAAAGGAGCTGGCATCTCACTCTCTTTGAATCTTCTTTATCATGCTAAGCGGAGCAGGAAAAAGCAAAAAATTTCAGAATTGCACCTTGCAATGCGGAGAAATTACTGTTTGTGCATTTACAATATTCATTGATTTTTGCGATTGAAAAACATCATGTTATTCATATACCAGAAATGATTGAAGCTACTGACTGAATGAAAGGAGCTGGCATCTCACTCTCTTTGAATCTTCTTTATCATGCTAAGAGGAGCAGGAAAAAGTAAAAAATTTCAGAATTGCACCTTGCAATGCGGAGAAATTACTGTTTGTGCATTTACAATATTCAATGATTTTTGCCATTGAAAAACGTCCAGAAATGATTGAAGCTACTGACTGAATGAAAGGAGCTGACAACTCACTCTCTTTGAATCTTGTTTATCATGCTAAGAGGAGCAGGAAAAAGCAAAAAATTTCAGAATTGCACCTTGCAATGCGGAGAAATTACTGTTTGTGCATTTACAATATTCATTGATTTTTGCCATTGAAAAACGTCCAGAAATGATTGAAGCTACTGACTGAATGAAAGGAGCTGGCATCTCACTCTCTTTGAATCTTCTTTATCATGCTAAGAGGAGCAGGAAAAAGCAAAAAATTTCAGAATTGCACCTTGCAATGCGGAGAAATTACTGTTTGTGCATTTACAATATTCATTGATTTTTGCCATTGAAAAACGTCCAGAAATGATTGAAGCTACTGACTGAATGAAAGGAGCTGACATCTCACTCTCTTTGAATCTTCTTTATCATGCTAAGAGGAGCAGGAAAAAGCAAAAAATTTCAGAATTGCACCTTGCAATGCGGAGAAATTACTGTTTGTGCATTTACAATATTCATTGATTTTTGCCATTGAAAAACATGTTATTCATATACCAGAAATGTTTGAAGCTCCTGACTGAATGAAAGGAGCTGGCACCTCACTCTCTTTGAATCTTCTTTATCATGCTAAGAGGAGCAGGAAAAAGGAAAAATTTCAGAATTGCACCTTGCAATGCGGAGAAATTACTGTTTGTGCATTTACAATATTCATTGATTTTTGCCATTGAAAAACGTCCAGAAATGATTGAAGCTACTGACTGAATGAAAGGAGCTGGCATCTCACTCTCTTTGAATCTTCTTTATCATGCTAGGATTAGCAGGAAAAAGCAAAAAATTTCAGAATTGCACCTTGCAATGTGGAGATATTACTGTTTGTGCATTTTCAATATTCATTGATTTTTGCCATTGAAAAACATGTTTTTCATATACCAGAAATGTTTGAAGCTACTGACTGAATGAAAGGAGCTGGCATCTCACTCTCTTTGAATCTTCTTTATCATGCTAGGATTAACAGGAAAAAGCAAAAAATTTCAGAATTGCACCTTGCAATGTGGAGATATTACTGTTTGTGCATTTACAATATTCATTGATTTTTGCCATTGAAAAACATGTTTTTCATATACCAGAAATGTTTGAAGCTACTGACTGAATGAAAGGAGCTGGCATCTCACTCTCTTTGAATCTTCTTTATCATGCTAGGATTAACAGGAAAAAGCTAAAAATTTCAGAATTGCACCGTGCAATGTGGAGATATTACTGTTTGTGCATTTACAATATTCATTGATTTTTGCCATTGAAAAACATGTTTTTCATATACCAGAAATGTTTGAAGCTACTGACTGAATGAAAGGAGCTGGCATCTCACTCTCTTTGAATCTTCTTTATCATGCTAGGATTAGCAGGAAAAAGCAAAAAATTTCAGAATTGCACCTTGCAATGTGGAGATATTACTGTTTGTGCATTTACAATATTCATTGATTTTTGCCATTGAAAAACATGTTTTTCATATACCAGAAATGTTTGAAGCTACTGACTGAATGAAAGGAGCTGGCATCTCACTCTCTTTGAATCTTCTTTATCATGCTAGGATTAACAGGAAAAAGCTAAAAATTTCAGAATTGCACCGTGCAATGTGGAGATATTACTGTTTGTGCATTTACAATATTCATTGATTTTTGCCATTGAAAAACATGTTTTTCATATACCAGAAATGTTTGAAGCTACTGACTGAATGAAAGGAGCTGGCATCTCACTCTCTTTGAATCTTCTTTATCATGCTAGGATTAACAGGAAAAAGCTAAAAATTTCAGAATTGCACCGTGCAATGTGGAGATATTACTGTTTGTGCATTTACAATATTCATTGATTTTTGCCATTGAAAAACATGTTTTTCATATACCAGAAATGTTTGAAGCTAATGACTGAATGAAAGGAGCTGGCATCTCACTCTCTTTGAATCTTCTTTATCATGCTAGGATTAACAGGAAAAAGCTAAAAATTTCAGAATTGCACCGTGCAATGTGGAGATATTGTTTGTGCATTTACAATATTCATTGATTTTTGCCATTGAAAAACATGTTTTTCATATACCAGAAATGTTTGAAGCTACTGACTGAATGAAAGGAGCTGGCATCTCACTCTCTTTGAATCTTCTTTATCATGCTAGGATTAGCAGGAAAAAGCAAAAAATTTCAGAATTGCACCTTGCAATGTGGAGATATTACTGTTTGTGCATTTACAATATTCATTGATTTTTGCCATTGAAAAACATGTTTTTCATATACCAGAAATGTTTGAAGCTACTGACTGAATGAAAGGAGCTGGCATCTCACTCTCTTTGAATCTTCTTTATCATGCAAGGATTAACAGGAAAAAGCTAAAAATTTCAGAATTGCAAGGTGCAATGTGGAGATATTACTGTTTGTGCATTTACAATATTCATTGATTTTTGCCATTGAAAAACATGTTTTTCATATACCAGAAATGTTTGAAGCTACTGACTGAATGAAAGGAGCTGGCATCTCACTCTCTTTGAATCTTCTTTATCATGCTAGGATTAGCAGGAAAAAGCAAAAAATTTCAGAATTGCACCTTGCAATGTGGAGATATTACTGTTTGTGCATTTACAATATTCATTGATTTTTGCCATTGAAAAACATGTTTTTCATATACCAGAAATGTTTGAAGCTACTGACTGAATGAAAGGAGCTGGCATCTCACTCTCTTTGAATCTTCTTTATCATGCTAGGATTAACAGGAAAAAGCAAAAAATTTCAGAATTGCACCTTGCAATGTGGAGATATTACTGTTTGTGCATTTACAATATTCATTGATTTTTGCCATTGAAAAACATGTTTTTCATATACCAGAAATGTTTGAAGCTACTGACTGAATGAAAGGAGCTGGCATCTCACTCTCTTTGAATCTTTATCATGCTAGGATTAACAGGAAAAAGCTAAAAATTTCAGAATTGCACCGTGCAATGTGGAGATATTACTGTTTGTGCATTTACAATATTCATTGATTTTTGCCATTGAAAAACATGTTTTTCATATACCAGAAATGTTTGAAGCTACTGACTGAATGAAAGGAGCTGGCATCTCACTCTCTTTGAATCTTCTTTATCATGCTAGGATTAACAGGAAAAAGCTAAAAATTTCAGAATTGCACCGTGCAATGTGGAGATATTACTGTTTGTGCATTTACAATATTCATTGATTTTTGCCATTGAAAAACATGTTTTTCATATACCAGAAATGTTTGAAGCTACTGACTGAATGAAAGGAGCTGGCATCTCACTCTCTTTGAATCTTCTTTATCATGCTAGGATTAGCAGGAAAAAGCAAAAAATTTCAGAATTGCACCTTGCAATGTGGAGATATTACTGTTTGTGCATTTACAATATTCATTGATTTTTGCCATTGAAAAACATGTTTTTCATATACCAGAAATGTTTGAAGCTACTGACTGAATGAAAGGAGCTGGCATCTCACTCTCTTTGAATCTTCTTTATCATGCTAGGATTAACAGGAAAAAGCAAAAAATTTCAGAATTGCACCTTGCAATGTGGAGATATTACTGTTTGTGCATTTACAATATTCATTGATTTTTGCCATTGAAAAACATGTTTTTCATATACCAGAAATGTTTGAAGCTACTGACTGAATGAAAGGAGCTGGCATCTCACTCTCTTTGAATCTTCTTTATCATGCTAGGATTAACAGGAAAAAGCTAAAAATTTCAGAATTGCACCGTGCAATGTGGAGATATTACTGTTTGTGCATTTACAATATTCATTGATTTTTGCCATTGAAAAACATGTTTTTCATATACCAGAAATGTTTGAAGCTACTGACTGAATGAAAGGAGCTGGCATCTCACTCTCTTTGAATCTTCTTTATCATGCTAGGATTAGCAGGAAAAAGCAAAAAATTTCAGAATTGCACCTTGCAATGTGGAGATATTACTGTTTGTGCATTTACAATATTCATTGATTTTTGCCATTGAAAAACATGTTTTTCATATACCAGAAATGTTTGAAGCTACTGACTGAATGAAAGGAGCTGGCATCTCACTCTCTTTGAATCTTCTTTATCATGCTAGGATTAACAGGAAAAAGCTAAAAATTTCAGAATTGCACCGTGCAATGTGGAGATATTACTGTTTGTGCATTTACAATATTCATTGATTTTTGCCATTGAAAAACATGTTTTTCATATACCAGAAATGTTTGAAGCTACTGACTGAATGAAAGGAGCTGGCATCTCACTCTCTTTGAATCTTCTTTATCATGCTAGGATTAGCATGAAAAAGCAAAAAATTTCAGAATTGCACCTTGCAATGTGGAGATATTACTGTTTGTGCATTTACAATATTCATTGATTTTTGCCATTGAAAAACATGTTTTTCATATACCAGAAATGTTTGAAGCTACTGACTGAATGAAAGGAGCTGGCATCTCACTCTCTTTGAATCTTCTTTATCATGCTAGGATTAACAGGAAAAAGCTAAAAATTTCAGAATTGCACCGTGCAATGTGGAGATATTACTGTTTGTGCATTTACAATATTCATTGATTTTTGCCATTGAAAAACATGTTTTTCATATACCAGAAATGTTTGAAGCTACTGACTGAATGAAAGGAGCTGGCATCTCACTCTCTTTGAATCTTCTTTATCATGCTAGGATTAGCAGACAAAAGCAAAAAATTTCAGAATTGCACCTTGCAATGTGGAGATATTACTGTTTGTGCATTTACAATATTCATTGATTTTTGCCATTGAAAAACATGTTTTTCATATACCAGAAATGTTTGAAGCTACTGACTGAATGAAAGGAGCTGGCATCTCACTCTCTTTGAATCTTCTTTATCATGCTAGGATTAACAGGAAAAAGCAAAAAATTTCAGAATTGCACCTTGCAATGTGGAGATATTACTGTTTGTGCATTTACAATATTCATTGATTTTTGCCATTGAAAAACATGTTTTTCATATACCAGAAATGTTTGAAGCTACTGACTGAATGAAAGGAGCTGGCATCTCACTCTCTTTGAATCTTCTTTATCATGCTAGGATTAACAGGAAAAAGCTAAAAATTTCAGAATTGCACCGTGCAATGTGGAGATATTACTGTTTGTGCATTTACAATATTCATTGATTTTTGCCATTGAAAAACATGTTTTTCATATACCAGAAATGTTTGAAGCTAATGACTGAATGAAAGGAGCTGGCATCTCACTCTCTTTGAATCTTCTTTATCATGCTAGGATTAACAGGAAAAAGCTAAAAATTTCAGAATTGCACCGTGCAATGTGGAGATATTACTGTTTGTGCATTTACAATATTCATTGATTTTTGCCATTGAAAAACATGTTTTTCATATACCAGAAATGTTTGAAGCTACTGACTGAATGAAAGAAGCTGGCATCTCACTCTCTTTGAATCTTCTTTATCATGCTAGGATTAACAGGACAAAGCTAAAAATTTCAGAATTGCACCGTGCAATGTGGAGATATTACTGTTTGTGCATTTACAATATTCATTGATTTTTGCCATTGAAAAACATGTTTTTCATATACCAGAAATGTTTGAAGCTACTGACTGAATGAAAGGAGCTGGCATCTCACTCTCTTTGAATCTTCTTTATCATGCTAGGATTAACAGGAAAAAGCTAAAAATTTCAGAATTGCACCGTGCAATGTGGAGATATTACTGTTTGTGCATTTACAATATTCATTGATTTTTGCCATTGAAAAACATGTTTTTCATATACCAGAAATGTTTGAAGCTACTGACTGAATGAAAGGAGCTGGCATCTCACTCTCTTTGAATCTTCTTTATCATGCTAGGATTAGCAGGAAAAAGCAAAAAATTTCAGAATTGCACCTTGCAATGTGGAGATATTACTGTTTGTGCATTTACAATATTCATTGATTTTTGCCATTGAAAAACATGTTTTTCATATACCAGAAATGTTTGAAGCTACTGACTGAATGAAAGGAGCTGGCATCTCACTCTCTTTGAATCTTCTTTATCATGCTAGGATTAACAGGAAAAAGCTAAAAATTTCAGAATTGCACCGTGCAATGTGGAGATATTACTGTTTGTGCATTTACAATATTCATTGATTTTTGCCATTGAAAAACATGTTTTTCATATACCAGAAATGTTTGAAGCTACTGACTGAATGAAAGGAGCTGGCATCTCACTCTCTTTGAATCTTCTTTATCATGCTAGGATTAGCAGACAAAAGCAAAAAATTTCAGAATTGCACCTTGCAATGTGGAGATTTTACTGTTTGTGCATTTACAATATTCATTGATTTTTGCCATTGAAAAACAAGTTTTTCATATACCAGAAATGTTTGAAGCTACTGACTGAATGAAAGGAGCTGGCATCTCACTCTCTTTGAATCTTCTTTATCATGCTAGGATTAACAGGAAAAAGCAAAAAATTTCAGAATTGCACCTTGCAATGTGGAGATATTACTGTTTGTGCATTTACAATATTCATTGATTTTTGCCATTGAAAAAACATGTTTTTCATATACCAGAAATGTTTGAAGCTACTGACTGAATGAAAGGAGCTGGCATCTCACTCTCTTTGAATCTTCTTTATCATGCTAGGATTAACAGGAAAAAGCTAAAAATTTCAGAATTGCACCGTGCAATGTGGAGATATTACTGTTTGTGCATTTACAATATTCATTGATTTTTGCCATTGAAAAACATGTTTTTCATATACCAGAAATGTTTGAAGCTAATGACTGAATGAAAGGAGCTGGCATCTCACTCTCTTTGAATCTTCTTTATCATGCTAGGATTAACAGGAAAAAGCTAAAAATTTCAGAATTGCACCGTGCAATGTGGAGATATTACTGTTTGTGCATTTACAATATTCATTGATTTTTGCCATTGAAAAACATGTTTTTCATATACCAGAAATGTTTGAAGCTACTGACTGAATGAAAGGAGCTGGCATCTCACTCTCTTTGAATCTTCTTTATCATGCTAGGATTAACAGGACAAAGCTAAAAATTTCAGAATTGCACCGTGCAATGTGGAGATATTACTGTTTGTGCATTTACAATATTCATTGATTTTTGCCATTGAAAAACATGTTTTTCATATACCAGAAATGTTTGAAGCTACTGACTGAATGAAAGGAGCTGGCATCTCACTCTCTTTGAATCTTCTTTATCATGCTAGGATTAACAGGAAAAAGCTAAAAATTTCAGAATTGCACCGTGCAATGTGGAGATATTACTGTTTGTGCATTTACAATATTCATTGATTTTTGCCATTGAAAAACATGTTTTTCATATACCAGAAATGTTTGAAGCTACTGACTGAATGAAAGGAGCTGGCATCTCACTCTCTTTGAATCTTCTTTATCATGCTAGGATTAGCAGGAAAAAGCAAAAAATTTCAGAATTGCACCTTGCAATGTGGAGATATTACTGTTTGTGCATTTACAATATTCATTGATTTTTGCCATTGAAAAACATGTTTTTCATATACCAGAAATGTTTGAAGCTACTGACTGAATGAAAGGAGCTGGCATCTCACTCTCTTTGAATCTTCTTTATCATGCTAGGATTAACAGGAAAAAGCTAAAAATTTCAGAATTGCACCGTGCAATGTGGAGATATTACTGTTTGTGCATTTACAATATTCATTGATTTTTGCCATTGAAAAACATGTTTTTCATATACCAGAAATGTTTGAAGCTACTGACTGAATGAAAGGAGCTGGCATCTCACTCTCTTTGAATCTTCTTTATCATGCTAGGATTAGCAGGAAAAAGCAAAAAATTTCAGAATTGCACCTTGCAATGTGGAGATATTACTGTTTGTGCATTTACAATATTCATTGATTTTTGCCATTGAAAAACATGTTTTTCATATACCAGAAATGTTTGAAGCTACTGACTGAATGAAAGGAGCTGGCATCTCACTCTCTTTGAATCTTCTTTATCATGCTAGGATTAACAGGAAAAAGCAAAAAATTTCAGAATTGCACCTTGCAATGTGGAGATATTACTGTTTGTGCATTTACAATATTCATTGATTTTTGCCATTGAAAAACATGTTTTTCATATACCAGAAATGTTTGAAGCTACTGACTGAATGAAAGGAGCTGGCATCTCACTCTCTTTGAATCTTCTTTATCATGCTAGGATTAACAGGAAAAAGCTAAAAATTTCAGAATTGCACCGTGCAATGTGGAGATATTACTGTTTGTGCATTTACAATATTCATTGATTTTTGCCATTGAAAAACATGTTTTTCATATACCAGAAATGTTTGAAGCTACTGACTGAATGAAAGGAGCTGGCATCTCACTCTCTTTGAATCTTCTTTATCATGCTAGGATTAGCAGGAAAAAGCAAAAAATTTCAGAATTGCACCTTGCAATGTGGAGATATTACTATTTGTGCATTTACAATATTCATTGATTTTTGCCATTGAAAAACATGTTTTTCATATACCAGAAATGTTTGAAGCTACTGACTGAATGAAAGGAGCTGGCATCTCACTCTCTTTGAATCTTCTTTATCATGCTAGGATTAACAGGAAAAAGCTAAAAATTTCAGAATTGCACCGTGCAATGTGGAGATATTACTGTTTGTGCATTTACAATATTCATTGATTTTTGCCATTGAAAAACATGTTTTTCATATACCAGAAATGTTTGAAGCTACTGACTGAATGAAAGGAGCTGGCATCTCACTCTCTTTGAATCTTCTTTATCATGCTAGGATTAGCAGGAAAAAGCAAAAAATTTCAGAATTGCACCTTGCAATGTGGAGATATTACTGTTTGTGCATTTACAATATTCATTGATTTTTGCCATTGAAAAACATGTTTTTCATATACCAGAAATGTTTGAAGCTACTGACTGAATGAAAGGAGCTGGCATCTCACTCTCTTTGAATCTTCTTTATCATGCTAGGATTAGCAGACAAAAGCAAAAAATTTCAGAATTGCACCTTGCAATGTGGAGATATTACTGTTTGTGCATTTAAAATATTCATTGATTTTTGCCATTGAAAAACATGTTTTTCATATACCAGAAATGTTTGAAGCTACTGACTGAATGAAAGGAGCTGGCATCTCACTCTCTTTGAATCTTCTTTATCATGCTAGGATTAACAGGAAAAAGCAAAAAATTTCAGAATTGCACCTTGCAATGTGGAGATATTACTGTTTGTGCATTTACAATATTCATTGATTTTTGCCATTGAAAAACATGTTTTTCATATGCCAGAAATGTTTGAAGCTACCGACTGAATGAAAGGAGCTGGCATCTCACTCTCTTTGAATCTTCTTTATCATGCTAGGATTAGCAGGAAAAAGCAAAAAATTTCAGAATTGCACCTTGCAATGTGGAGATATTACTGTTTGTGCATTTACAATATTCATTGATTTTTGCCATTGAAAAACATGTTTTTCATATACCAGAAATGTTTGAAGCTACTGACTGAATGAAAGGAGCTGGCATCTCACTCTCTTTGAATCTTCTTTATCATGCTAGGATTAACAGGAAAAAGCTAAAAATTTCAGAATTGCACCGTGCAATGTGGAGATATTACTGTTTGTGCATTTACAATATTCATTGATTTTTGCCATTGAAAAACATGTTTTTCATATACCAGAAATGTTTGAAGCTACTGACTGAATGAAAGGAGCTGGCATCTCACTCTCTTTGAATCTTCTTTATCATGCTAGGATTAGCAGGAAAAAGCAAAAAATTTCAGAATTGCACCTTGCAATGTGGAGATATTACTGTTTGTGCATTTACAATATTCATTGATTTTTGCCATTGAAAAACATGTTTTTCATATACCAGAAATGTTTGAAGCTACTGACTGAATGAAAGGAGCTGGCATCTCACTCTCTTTGAATCTTCTTTATCATGCTAGGATTAGCAGACAAAAGCAAAAAATTTCAGAATTGCACCTTGCAATGTGGAGATATTACTGTTTGTGCATTTACAATATTCATTGATTTTTGCCATTGAAAAACATGTTTTTCATATACCAGAAATGTTTGAAGCTACTGACTGAATGAAAGGAGCTGGCATCTCACTCTCTTTGAATCTTTATCATGCTAGGATTAACAGGAAAAAGCAAAAAATTTCAGAATTGCACCTTGCAATGTGGAGATATTACTGTTTGTGCATTTACAATATTCATTGATTTTTGCCATTGAAAAACATGTTTTTCATATACCAGAAATGTTTGAAGCTACTGACTGAATGAAAGGAGCTGGCATCTCACTCTCTTTGAATCTTCTTTATCATGCTAGGATTAGCAGGAAAAAGCAAAAAATTTCAGAATTGCACCTTGCAATGTGGAGATATTACTGTTTGTGCATTTACAATATTCATTGATTTTTGCCATTGAAAAACATGTTTTTCATATACCAGAAATGTTTGAAGCTACTGACTGAATGAAAGGAGCTGGCATCTCACTCTCTTTGAATCTTCTTTATCATGCTAGGATTAGCAGGAAAAAGCAAAAAATTTCAGAATTGCACCTTGCAATGTGGAGATATTACTGTTTGTGCATTTACAATATTCATTGATTTTTGCCATTGAAAAACATGTTTTTCATATACCAGAAATGTTTGAAGCTACTGACTGAATGAAAGGAGCTGGCATCTCACTCTCTTTGAATCTTCTTTATCATGCTAGGATTAACAGGAAAAAGCTAAAAATTTCAGAATTGCACCGTGCAATGTGGAGATATTACTGTTTGTGCATTTACAATATTCATTGATTTTTGCCATTGAAAAACATGTTTTTCATATACCAGAAATGTTTGAAGCTACTGACTGAATGAAAGGAGCTGGCATCTCACTCTCTTTGAATCTTCTTTATCATGCTAGGATTAGCAGGAAAAAGCAAAAAATTTCAGAATTGCACCTTGCAATGTGGAGATATTACTGTTTGTGCATTTACAATATTCATTGATTTTTGCCATTGAAAAACATGTTTTTCATATACCAGAAATGTTTGAAGCTACTGACTGAATGAAAGGAGCTGGCATCTCACTCTCTTTGAATCTTCTTTATCATGCTAGGATTAACAGGAAAAAGCTAAAAATTTCAGAATTGCACCGTGCAATGTGGAGATATTACTGTTTGTGCATTTACAATATTCATTGATTTTTGCCATTGAAAAACATGTTTTTCATATACCAGAAATGTTTGAAGCTACTGACTGAATGAAAGGAGCTGGCATCTCACTCTCTTTGAATCTTCTTTATCATGCTAGGATTAGCAGGAAAAAGCAAAAAATTTCAGAATTGCACCTTGCAATGTGGAGATATTACTGTTTGTGCATTTACAATATTCATTGATTTTTGCCATTGAAAAACATGTTTTTCATATACCAGAAATGTTTGAAGCTACTGACTGAATGAAAGGAGCTGGCATCTCACTCTCTTTGAATCTTCTTTATCATGCTAGGATTAGCAGACAAAAGCAAAAAATTTCAGAATTGCACCTTGCAATGTGGAGATATTACTGTTTGTGCATTTACAATATTCATTGATTTTTGCCATTGAAAAACATGTTTTTCATATACCAGAAATGTTTGAAGCTACTGACTGAATGAAAGGAGCTGGCATCTCACTCTCTTTGAATCTTCTTTATCATGCTAGGATTAACAGGAAAAAGCAAAAAATTTCAGAATTGCACCTTGCAATGTGGAGATATTACTGTTTGTGCATTTACAATATTCATTGATTTTTGCCATTGAAAAACATGTTTTTCATATACCAGAAATGTTTGAAGCTACTGACTGAATGAAAGGAGCTGGCATCTCACTCTCTTTGAATCTTCTTTATCATGCTAGGATTAGCAGGAAAAAGCAAAACATTTCAGAATTGCACCTTGCAATGTGGAGATATTACTGTTTGTGCATTTACAATATTCATTGATTTTTGCCATTGAAAAACATGTTTTTCATATACCAGAAATGTTTGAAGCTACTGACTGAATGAAAGGAGCTGGCATCTCACTCTCTTTGAATCTTCTTTATCATGCTAGGATTAACAGGAAAAAGCTAAAAATTTCAGAATTGCACCGTGCAATGTGGAGATATTACTGTTTGTGCATTTACAATATTCATTGATTTTTGCCATTGAAAAACATGTTTTTCATATACCAGAAATGTTTGAAGCTACTGACTGAATGAAAGGAGCTGGCATCTCACTCTCTTTGAATCTTCTTTATCATGCTAGGATTAGCAGGAAAAAGCAAAAAATTTCAGAATTGCACCTTGCAATGTGGAGATATTACTGTTTGTGCATTTACAATATTCATTGATTTTTGCCATTGAAAAACATGTTTTTCATATACCAGAAATGTTTGAAGCTACTGACTGAATGAAAGGAGCTGGCATCTCAATCTCTTTGAATCTTCTTTATCATGCTAGGATTAACAGGAAAAAGCAAAAAATTTCAGAATTGCACCTTGCAATGTGGAGATATTACTGTTTGTGCATTTACAATATTCATTGATTTTTGCCATTGAAAAACATGTTTTTCATATACCAGAAATGTTTGAAGCTACTGACTGAATGAAAGGAGCTGGCATCTCACTCTCTTTGAATCTTCTTTATCATGCTAGGATTAGCAGGAAAAAGCAAAAAATTTCAGAATTGCACCTTGCAATGTGGAGATATTACTGTTTGTGCATTTACAATATTCATTGATTTTTGCCATTGAAAAACATGTTTTTCATATACCAGAAATGTTTGAAGCTACTGACTGAATGAAAGGAGCTGGCATCTCACTCTCTTTGAATCTTCTTTATCATGCTAGGATTAACAGGAAAAAGCTAAAAATTTCAGAATTGCACCGTGCAATGTGGAGATATTACTGTTTGTGCATTTACAATATTCATTGATTTTTGCCATTGAAAAATATGTTTTTCATATACCAGAAATGTTTGAAGCTACTGACTGAATGAAAGGAGCTGGCATCTCACTCTCTTTGAATCTTCTTTATCATGCTAGGATTAGCAGGAAAAAGCAAAAAATTTCAGAATTGCACCTTGCAATGTGGAGATATTACTGTTTGTGCATTTACAATATTCATTGATTTTTGCCATTGAAAAACATGTTTTTCATATACCAGAAATGTTTGAAGCTACTGACTGAATGAAAGGAGCTGGCATCTCACTCTCTTTGAATCTTCTTTAACATGCTAGGATTAGCAGACAAAAGCAAAAAATTTCAGAATTGCACCTTGCAATGTGGAGATATTACTGTTTGTGCATTTACAATATTCATTGATTTTTGCCATTGAAAAACATGTTTTTCATATACCAGAAATGTTTGAAGCTACTGACTGAATGAAAGGAGCTGGCATCTCACTCTCTTTGAATCTTCTTTATCATGCTAGGATTAACAGGAAAAAGCAAAAAATTTCAGAATTGCACCTTGCAATGTGGAGATATTACTGTTTGTGCATTTACAATATTCATTGATTTTTGCCATTGAAAAACATGTTTTTCATATACCAGAAATGTTTGAAGCTACTGACTGAATGAAAGGAGCTGGCATCTCACTCTCTTTGAATCTTCTTTATCATGCTAGGATTAGCAGGAAAAAGCAAAAAATTTCAGAATTGCACCTTGCAATGTGGAGATATTACTGTTTGTGCATTTACAATATTCATTGATTTTTGCCATTGAAAAACATGTTTTTCATATACCAGAAATGTTTGAAGCTACTGACTGAATGAAAGGAGCTGGCATCTCACTCTCTTTGAATCTTCTTTATCATGCTAGGATTAGCAGGAAAAAGCAAAAAATTTCAGAATTGCACCTTGCAATGTGGAGATATTACTGTTTGTGCATTTACAATATTCATTGATTTTTGCCATTGAAAAACATGTTTTTCATATACCAGAAATGTTTGAAGCTACTGACTGAATGAAAGGAGCTGGCATCTCACTCTCTTTGAATCTTCTTTATCATGCTAGGATTAGCAGGAAAAAGCAAAAAATTTCAGAATTGCACCTTGCAATGTGGAGATATTACTGTTTGTGCATTTACAATATTCATTGATTTTTGCCATTGAAAAACATGTTTTTCATATACCAGAAATGTTTGAAGCTACTGACTGAATGAAAGGAGCTGGCATCTCACTCTCTTTGAATCTTCTTTATCATGCTAGGATTAACAGGAAAAAGCTAAAAATTTCAGAATTGCACCGTGCAATGTGGAGATATTACTGTTTGTGCATTTACAATATTCATTGATTTTTGCCATTGAAAAACATGTTTTTCATATACCAGAAATGTTTGAAGCTACTGACTGAATGAAAGGAGCTGGCATCTCACTCTCTTTGAATCTTCTTTATCATGCTAGGATTAGCAGGAAAAAGCAAAAAATTTCAGAATTGCACCTTGCAATGTGGAGATATTACTGTTTGTGCATTTACAATATTCATTGATTTTTGCCATTGAAAAACATGTTTTTCATATACCAGAAATGTTTGAAGCTACTGACTGAATGAAAGGAGCTGGCATCTCACTCTCTTTGAATCTTCTTTATCATGCTAGGATTAGCAGACAAAAGCAAAAAATTTCAGAATTGCACCTTGCAATGTGGAGATATTACTGTTTGTGCATTTACAATATTCATTGATTTTTGCCATTGAAAAACATGTTTTTCATATACCAGAAATGTTTGAAGCTACTGACTGAATGAAAGGAGCTGGCATCTCACTCTCTTTGAATCTTCTTTATCATGCTAGGATTAACAGGAAAAAGCAAAAAATTTCAGAATTGCACCTTGCAATGTGGAGATATTACTGTTTGTGCATTTACAATATTCATTGATTTTTGCCATTGAAAAACATGTTTTTCATATACCAGAAATGTTTGAAGCTACTGACTGAATGAAAGGAGCTGGCATCTCACTCTCTTTGAATCTTCTTTATCATGCTAGGATTAGCAGGAAAAAGCAAAAAATTTCAGAATTGCACCTTGCAATGTGGAGATATTACTGTTTGTGCATTTACAATATTCATTGATTTTTGCCATTGAAAAACATGTTTTTCATATACCAGAAATGTTTGAAGCTACTGACTGAATGAAAGGAGCTGGCATCTCACTCTCTTTGAATCTTCTTTATCATGCTAGGATTAACAGGAAAAAGCTAAAAATTTCAGAATTGCACCGTGCAATGTGGAGATATTACTGTTTGTGCATTTACAATATTCATTGATTTTTGCCATTGAAAAACATGTTTTTCATATACCAGAAATGTTTGAAGCTACTGACTGAATGAAAGGAGCTGGCATCTCACTCTCTTTGAATCTTCTTTATCATGCTAGGATTAGCAGGAAAAAGCAAAAAATTTCAGAATTGCACCTTGCAATGTGGAGATATTACTGTTTGTGCATTTACAATATTCATTGATTTTTGCCATTGAAAAACATGTTTTTCATATACCAGAAATGTTTGAAGCTACTGACTGAATGAAAGGAGCTGGCATCTCACTCTCTTTGAATCTTCTTTATCATGCTAGGATTAGCAGACAAAAGCAAAAAATTTCAGAATTGCACCTTGCAATGTGGAGATATTACTGTTTGTGCATTTACAATATTCATTGATTTTTGCCATTGAAAAACATGTTTTTCATATACCAGAAATGTTTGAAGCTACTGACTGAATGAAAGGAGCTGGCATCTCACTCTCTTTGAATCTTCTTTATCATGCTAGGATTAACAGGAAAAAGCAAAAAATTTCAGAATTGCACCTTGCAATGTGGAGATATTACTGTTTGTGCATTTACAATATTCATTGATTTTTGCCATTGAAAAACATGTTTTTCATATACCAGAAATGTTTGAAGCTACTGACTGAATGAAAGGAGCTGGCATCTCACTCTCTTTGAATCTTCTTTATCATGCTAGGATTAGCAGGAAAAAGCAAAAAATTTCAGAATTGCACCTTGCAATGTGGAGATATTACTGTTTGTGCATTTACAATATTCATTGATTTTTGCCATTGAAAAACATGTTTTTCATATACCAGAAATGTTTGAAGCTACTGACTGAATGAAAGGAGCTGGCATCTCACTCTCTTTGAATCTTCTTTATCATGCTAGGATTAGCAGGAAAAAGCAAAAAAATTCAGAATTGCACCTTGCAATGTGGAGATATTACTGTTTGTGCATTTACAATATTCATTGATTTTTGCCATTGAAAAACATGTTTTTCATATACCAGAAATGTTTGAAGCTACTGACTGAATGAAAGGAGCTGGCATCTCACTCTCTTTGAATCTTCTTTATCATGCTAGGATTAACAGGAAAAAGCAAAAAATTTCAGAATTGCACCTTGCAATGTGGAGATATTACTGTTTGTGCATTTACAATATTCATTGATTTTTGCCATTGAAAAACATGTTTTTCATATACCAGAAATGTTTGAAGCTACTGACTGAATGAAAGGAGCTGGCATCTCACTCTCTTTGAATCTTCTTTATCATGCTAGGATTAGCAGGAAAAAGCAAAAAATTTCAGAATTGCACCTTGCAATGTGGAGATATTACTGTTTGTGCATTTACAATATTCATTGATTTTTGCCATTGAAAAACATGTTTTTCATATACCAGAAATGTTTGAAGCTACTGACTGAATGAAAGGAGCTGGCATCTCACTCTCATTGAATCTTCTTTATCATGCTAGGATTAACAGGAAAAAGCTAAAAATTTCAGAATTGCACCGTGCAATGTTTAGATATTACTGTTTGTGCATTTACAATATTCATTGATTTTTGCCATTGAAAAACATGTTTTTCATATACCAGAAATGTTTGAAGCTACTGACTGAATGAAAGGAGCTGGCATCTCACTCTCTTTGAATCTTCTTTATCATGCTAGGATTAGCAGGAAAAAGCAAAAAATTTCAGAATTGCACCTTGCAATGTGGAGATATTACTGTTTGTGCATTTACAATATTCATTGATTTTTGCCATTGAAAAACATGTTTTTCATATACCAGAAATGTTTGAAGCTACTGACTGAATGAAAGCAGCTGGCATCTCACTCTCTTTGAATCTTCTTTATCATGCTAGGATTAACAGGAAAAAGCAAAAAATTTCAGAATTGCACCTTGCAATGTGGAGATATTACTGTTTGTGCATTTACAATATTCATTGATTTTTGCCATTGAAAAACATGTTTTTCATATACCAGAAATGTTTGAAGCTACTGACTGAATGAAAGGAGCTGGCATCTCACTCTCTTTGAATCTTCTTTATCATGCTAGGATTAACAGGAAAAAGCTAAAAATTTCAGAATTGCACCGTGCAATGTGGAGATATTACTGTTTGTGCATTTACAATATTCATTGATTTTTGCCATTGAAAAACATGTTTTTCATATACCAGAAATGTTTGAAGCTGCTGACTGAATGAAAGGAGCTGGCATCTCACTCTCTTTGAATCTTCTTTATCATGCTAGGATTAGCAGGAAAAAGCAAAAAATTTCAGAATTGCACCTTGCAATGTGGAGATATTACTGTTTGTGCATTTACAATATTCATTGATTTTTGCCATTGAAAAACATGTTTTTCATATACCAGAAATGTTTGAAGCTACTGACTGAATGAAAGGAGCTGGCATCTCACTCTCTTTGAATCTTCTTTATCATGCTAGGATTAACAGGAAAAAGCTAAAAATTTCAGAATTGCACCGTGCAATGTGGAGATATTACTGTTTGTGCATTTACAATATTCATTGATTTTTGGCATTGAAAAACATGTTTTTCATATACCAGAAATGTTTGAAGCTACTGACTGAATGAAAGGAGCTGGCATCTCACTCTCTTTGAATCTTCTTTATCATGCTAGGATTAGCAGGAAAAAGCAAAAAATTTCAGAATTGCACCTTGCAATGTGGAGATATTACTGTTTGTGCATTTACAATATTCATTGATTTTTGCCATTGAAAAACATGTTTTTCATATACCAGAAATGTTTGAAGCTACTGACTGAATGAAAGGAGCTGGCATCTCACTCTCTTTGAATCTTCTTTATCATGCTAGGATTAACAGGAAAAAGCTAAAAATTTCAGAATTGCACCGTGCAATGTGGAGATATTACTGTTTGTGCATTTACAATATTCATTGATTTTTGCCATTGAAAAACATGTTTTTCATATACCAGAAATGTTTGAAGCTAATGACTGAATGAAAGGAGCTGGCATCTCACTCTCTTTGAATCTTCTTTATCATGCTAGGATTAACAGGAAAAAGCTAAAAATTTCAGAATTGCACCGTGCAATGTGGAGATATTACTGTTTGTGCATTTACAATATTCATTGATTTTTGCCATTGAAAAACATGTTTTTCATATACCAGAAATGTTTGAAGCTACTGACTGAATGAAAGGAGCTGGCATCTCACTCTCTTTGAATCTTCTTTATCATGCTAGGATTAGCAGGAAAAAGCAAAAAATTTCAGAATTGCACCTTGCAATGTGGAGATATTACTGTTTGTGCATTTACAATATTCATTGATTTTTGCCATTGAAAAACATGTTTTTCATATACCAGAAATGTTTGAAGCTACTGACTGAATGAAAGGAGCTGGCATCTCACTCTCTTTGAATCTTTATCATGCTAGGATTAACAGGAAAAAGCTAAAAATTTCAGAATTGCACCGTGCAATGTGGAGATATTACTGTTTGTGCATTTACAATATTCATTGATTTTTGCCATTGAAAAACATGTTTTTCATATACCAGAAATGTTTGAAGCTACTGACTGAATGAAAGGAGCTGGCATCTCACTCTCTTTGAATCTTCTTTATCATGCTAGGATTAACAGGAAAAAGCAAAAAATTTCAGAATTGCACCTTGCAATGTGGAGATATTACTGTTTGTGCATTTACAATATTCATTGATTTTTGCCATTGAAAAACATGTTTTTCATATACCAGAAATGTTTGAAGCTACTGACTGAATGAAAGGAGCTGGCATCTCACTCTCTTTGAATCTTCTTTATCATGCTAGGATTAACAGGAAAAAGCTAAAAATTTCAGAATTGCACCGTGCAATGTGGAGATATTACTGTTTGTGCATTTACAATATTCATTGATTTTTGCCATTGAAAAACATGTTTTTCATATACCAGAAATGTTTGAAGCTAATGACTGAATGAAAGGAGCTGGCATCTCACTCTCTTTGAATCTTCTTTATCATGCTAGGATTAGCAGGAAAAAGCAAAAAATTTCAGAATTGCACCTTGCAATGTGGAGATATTACTGTTTGTGCATTTACAATATTCATTGATTTTTGCCATTGAAAAACATGTTTTTCATATACCAGAAATGTTTGAAGCTACTGACTGAATGAAAGGAGCTGGCATCTCACTCTCTTTGAATCTTCTTTATCATGCTAGGATTAACAGGAAAAAGCTAAAAATTTCAGAATTGCACCGTGCAATGTGGAGATATTACTGTTTGTGCATTTACAATATTCATTGATTTTTGCCATTGAAAAACATGTTTTTCATATACCAGAAATGTTTGAAGCTACTGACTGAATGAAAGGAGCTGGCATCTCACTCTCTTTGAATCTTCTTTATCATGCTAGGATTAACAGGAAAAAGCAAAAAATTTCAGAATTGCACCTTGCAATGTGGAGATATTACTGTTTGTGCATTTACAATATTCATTGATTTTTGCCATTGAAAAACATGTTTTTCATATACCAGAAATGTTTGAAGCTACTGACTGAATGAAAGGAGCTGGCATCTCACTCTCTTTGAATCTTCTTTATCATGCTAGGATTAACAGGAAAAAGCTAAAAATTTCAGAATTGCACCGTGCAATGTGGAGATATTACTGTTTGTGCATTTACAATATTCATTGATTTTTGCCATTGAAAAACATGTTTTTCATATACCAGAAATGTTTGAAGCTACTGACTGAATGAAAGGAGCTGGCATCTCACTCTCTTTGAATCTTCTTTATCATGCTAGGATTAGCAGGAAAAAGCAAAAAATTTCAGAATTGCACCTTGCAATGTGGAGATATTACTGTTTGTGCATTTACAATATTCATTGATTTTTGCCATTGAAAAACATGTTTTTCATATACCAGAAATGTTTGAAGCTACTGACTGAATGAAAGGAGCTGGCATCTCACTCTCTTTGAATCTTCTTTATCATGCTAGGATTAACAGGAAAAAGCTAAAAATTTCAGAATTGCACCGTGCAATGTGGAGATATTACTGTTTGTGCATTTACAATATTCATTGATTTTTGCCATTGAAAAACATGTTTTTCATATACCAGAAATGTTTGAAGCTACTGACTGAATGAAAGGAGCTGGCATCTCACTCTCTTTGAATCTTCTTTATCATGCTAGGATTAGCAGGAAAAAGCAAAAAATTTCAGAATTGCACCTTGCAATGTGGAGATATTACTGTTTGTGCATTTACAATATTCATTGATTTTTGCCATTGAAAAACATGTTTTTCATATACCAGAAATGTTTGAAGCTAATGACTGAATGAAAGGAGCTGGCATCTCACTCTCTTTGAATCTTCTTTATCATGCTAGGATTAACAGGAAAAAGCTAAAAATTTCAGAATTTCACCGTGCAATGTGGAGATATTACTGTTTGTGCATTTACAATATTCATTGATTTTTGCCATTGAAAAACATGTTTTTCATATACCAGAAATGTTTGAAGCTACTGACTGAATGAAAGGAGCTGGCATCTCACTCTCTTTGAATCTTCTTTATCATGCTAGGATTAACAGGACAAAGCTAAAAATTTCAGAATTGCACCGTGCAATGTGGAGATATTACTGTTTGTGCATTTACAATATTCATTGATTTTTGCCATTGAAAAACATGTTTTTCATATACCAGAAATGTTTGAAGCTACTGACTGAATGAAAGGAGCTGGCATCTCACTCTCTTTGAATCTTCTTTATCATGCTAGGATTAACAGGAAAAAGCTAAAAATTTCAGAATTGCACCGTGCAATGTGGAGATATTACTGTTTGTGCATTTACAATATTCATTGATTTTTGCCATTGAAAAACATGTTTTTCATATACCAGAAATGTTTGAAGCTACTGACTGAATGAAAGGAGCTGGCATCTCACTCTCTTTGAATCTTCTTTATCATGCTAGGATTAGCAGGAAAAAGCAAAAAATTTCAGAATTGCACCTTGCAATGTGGAGATATTACTGTTTGTGCATTTACAATATTCATTGATTTTTGCCATTGAAAAACATGTTTTTCATATACCAGAAATGTTTGAAGCTACTGACTGAATGAAAGGAGCTGGCATCTCACTCTCTTTGAATCTTCTTTATCATGCTAGGATTAACAGGAAAAAGCTAAAAATTTCAGAATTGCACCGTGCAATGTGGAGATATTACTGTTTGTGCATTTACAATATTCATTGATTTTTGCCATTGAAAAACATGTTTTTCATATACCAGAAATGTTTGAAGCTACTGACTGAATGAAAGGAGCTGGCATCTCACTCTCTTTGAATCTTCTTTATCATGCTAGGATTAGCAGGAAAAAGCAAAAAATTTCAGAATTGCACCTTGCAATGTGGAGATATTACTGTTTGTGCATTTACAATATTCATTGATTTTTGCCATTGAAAAACATGTTTTTCATATACCAGAAATGTTTGAAGCTACTGACTGAATGAAAGGAGCTGGCATCTCACTCTCTTTGAATCTTCTTTATCATGCTAGGATTAACAGGAAAAAGCAAAAAATTTCAGAATTGCACCTTGCAATGTGGAGATATTACTGTTTGTGCATTTACAATATTCATTGATTTTTGCCATTGAAAAACATGTTTTTCATATACCAGAAATGTTTGAAGCTACTGACTGAATGAAAGGAGCTGGCATCTCACTCTCTTTGAATCTTCTTTATCATGCTAGGATTAACAGGAAAAAGCTAAAAATTTCAGAATTGCACCGTGCAATGTGGAGATATTACTGTTTGTGCATTTACAATATTCATTGATTTTTGCCATTGAAAAACATGTTTTTCATATACCAGAAATGTTTGAAGCTACTGACTGAATGAAAGGAGCTGGCATCTCACTCTCTTTGAATCTTCTTTATCATGCTAGGATTAGCAGGAAAAAGCAAAAAATTTCAGAATTGCACCTTGCAATGTGGAGATATTACTGTTTGTGCATTTACAATATTCATTGATTTTTGCCATTGAAAAACATGTTTTTCATATACCAGAAATGTTTGAAGCTACTGACTGAATGAAAGGAGCTGGCATCTCACTCTCTTTGAATCTTCTTTATCATGCTAGGATTAACAGGAAAAAGCTAAAAATTTCAGAATTGCACCGTGCAATGTGGAGATATTACTGTTTGTGCATTTACAATATTCATTGATTTTTGCCATTGAAAAACATGTTTTTCATATACCAGAAATGTTTGAAGCTACTGACTGAATGTAAGGAGCTGGCATCTCACTCTCTTTGAATCTTCTTTATCATGCTAGGATTAGCAGGAAAAAGCAAAAAATTTCAGAATTGCACCTTGCAATGTGGAGATATTACTGTTTGTGCATTTACAATATTCATTGATTTTTGCCATTGAAAAACATGTTTTTCATATACCAGAAATGTTTGAAGCTACTGACTGAATGAAAGGAGCTGGCATCTCACTCTCTTTGAATCTTCTTTATCATGCTAGGATTAACAGGAAAAAGCAAAAAATTTCAGAATTGCACCTTGCAATGTGGAGATATTACTGTTTGTGCATTTACAATATTCATTGATTTTTGCCATTGAAAAACATGTTTTTCATATACCAGAAATGTTTGAAGCTACTGACTGAATGAAAGGAGCTGGCATCTCACTCTCTTTGAATCTTCTTTATCATGCTAGGATTAACAGGAAAAAGCTAAAAATTTCAGAATTGCACCGTGCAATGTGGAGATATTACTGTTTGTGCATTTACAATATTCATTGATTTTTGCCATTGAAAAACATGTTTTTCATATACCAGAAATGTTTGAAGCTACTGACTGAATGAAAGGAGCTGGCATCTCACTCTCTTTGAATCTTCTTTATCATGCTAGGATTAGCAGGAAAAAGCAAAAAATTTCAGAATTGCACCTTGCAATGTGGAGATATTACTGTTTGTGCATTTACAATATTCATTGATTTTTGCCATTGAAAAACATGTTTTTCATATACCAGAAATGTTTGAAGCTACTGACTGAATGAAAGGAGCTGGCATCTCACTCTCTTTGAATCTTCTTTATCATGCTAGGATTAACAGGAAAAAGCTAAAAATTTCAGAATTGCACCGTGCAATGTGGAGATATTACTGTTTGTGCATTTACAATATTCATTGATTTTTGCCATTGAAAAACGTTTTTCATATACCAGAAATGTTTGAAGCTACTGACTGAATGAAAGGAGCTGGCATCTCACTCTCTTTGAATCTTCTTTATCATGCTAGGATTAGCAGGAAAAAGCAAAAAATTTCAGAATTGCACCTTGCAATGTGGAGATATTACTGTTTGTGCATTTACAATATTCATTGATTTTTGCCATTGAAAAACATGTTTTTCATATACCAGAAATGTTTGAAGCTACTGACTGAATGAAAGGAGCTGGCATCTCACTCTCTTTGAATCTTCTTTATCATGCTAGGATTAGCAGACAAAAGCAAAAAATTTCAGAATTGCACCTTGCAATGTGGAGATATTACTGTTTGTGCATTTACAATATTCATTGATTTTTGCCATTGAAAAACATGTTTTTCATATACCAGAAATGTTTGAAGCTACTGACTGAATGAAAGGAGCTGGCATCTCACTCTCTTTGAATCTTCTTTATCATGCTAGGATTAACAGGAAAAAGCAAAAAATTTCAGAATTGCACCTTGCAATGTGGAGATATTACTGTTTGTGCATTTACAATATTCAATGATTTTTGCCATTGAAAAACATGTTTTTCATATACCAGAAATGTTTGAAGCTACTGACTGAATGAAAGGAGCTGGCATCTCACTCTCTTTGAATCTTCTTTATCATGCTAGGATTAGCAGGAAAAAGCAAAAAATTTCAGAATTGCACCTTGCAATGTGGAGATATTACTGTTTGTGCATTTACAATATTCATTGATTTTTGCCATTGAAAAACATGTTTTTCATATACCAGAAATGTTTGAAGCTACTGACTGAATGAAAGGAGCTGGCATCTCACTCTCTTTGAATCTCCTTTATCATGCTAGGATTAGCAGGAAAAAGCAAAAAATTTCAGAATTGCACCTTGCAATGTGGAGATATTACTGTTTGTGCATTTACAATATTCATTGATTTTTGCCATTGAAAAACATGTTTTTCATATACCAGAAATGTTTGAAGCTACTGACTGAATGAAAGGAGCTGGCATCTCACTCTCTTTGAATCTTCTTTATCATGCTAGGATTAACAGGAAAAAGCAAAAAATTTCAGAATTGCACCTTGCAATGTGGAGATATTACTGTTTGTGCATTTACAATATTCATTGATTTTTGCCATTGAAAAACATGTTTTTCATATACCAGAAATGTTTGAAGCTACTGACTGAATGAAAGGAGCTGGCATCTCACTCTCTTTGAATCTTCTTTATCATGCTAGGATTAGCAGGAAAAAGCAAAAAATTTCAGAATTGCACCTTGCAATGTGGAGATATTACTGTTTGTGCATTTACAATATTCATTGATTTTTGCCATTGAAAAACATGTTTTTCATATACCAGAAATGTTTGAAGCTACTGACTGAATGAAAGGAGCTGGCATCTCACTCTCTTTGAATCTTCTTTATCATGCTAGGATTAACAGGAAAAAGCTAAAAATTTCAGAATTGCACCGTGCAATGTGGAGATATTACTGTTTGTGCATTTACAATATTCATTGATTTTTGCCATTGAAAAACATGTTTTTCATATACCAGAAATGTTTGAAGCTACTGACTGAATGAAAGGAGCTGGCATCTCACTCTCTTTGAATCTTCTTTATCATGCTAGGATTAGCAGGAAAAAGCAAAAAATTTCAGAATTGCACCTTGCAATGTGGAGATATTACTGTTTGTGCATTTACAATATTCATTGATTTTTGCCATTGAAAAACATGTTTTTCATATACCAGAAATTTTTGAAGCTACTGACTGAATGAAAGGAGCTGGCATCTCACTCTCTTTGAATCTTCTTTATCATGCTAGGATTAACAGGAAAAAGCTAAAAATTTCAGAATTGCACCGTGCAATGTGGAGATATTACTGTTTGTGCATTTACAATATTCATTGATTTTTGCCATTGAAAAACATGTTTTTCATATACCAGAAATGTTTGAAGCTACTGACTGAATGAAAGGAGCTGGCATCTCACTCTCTTTGAATCTTCTTTATCATGCTAGGATTAGCAGGAAAAAGCAAAAAATTTCAGAATTGCACCTTGCAATGTGGAGATATTACTGTTTGTGCATTTACAATATTCATTGATTTTTGCCATTGAAAAACATGTTTTTCATATACCAGAAATGTTTGAAGCTACTGACTGAATGAAAGGAGCTGGCATCTCACTCTCTTTGAATCTTCTTTATCATGCTAGGATTAACAGGAAAAAGCTAAAAATTTCAGAATTGCACCGTGCAATGTGGAGATATTACTGTTTGTGCATTTACAATATTCATTGATTTTTGCCATTGAAAAACATGTTTTTCATATACCAGAAATGTTTGAAGCTACTGACTGAATGAAAGGAGCTGGCATCTCACTCTCTTTGAATCTTCTTTATCATGCTAGGATTAACAGGAAAAAGCTAAAAATTTCAGAATTGCACCGTGCAATGTGGAGATATTACTGTTTGTGCATTTACAATATTCATTGATTTTTGCCATTGAAAAACATGTTTTTCATATACCAGAAATGTTTGAAGCTACTGACTGAATGAAAGGAGCTGGCATCTCACTCTCTTTGAATCTTCTTTATCATGCTAGGATTAGCAGGAAAAAGCAAAAAATTTCAGAATTGCACCTTGCAATGTGGAGATATTACTGTTTGTGCATTTACAATATTCATTGATTTTTGCCATTGAAAAACATGTTTTTCATATACCAGAAATGTTTGAAGCTACTGACTGAATGAAAGGAGCTGGCATCTCACTCTCTTTGAATCTTCTTTATCATGCTAGGATTAACAGGAAAAAGCTAAAAATTTCAGAATTGCACCGTGCAATGTGGAGATATTACTGTTTGTGCATTTACAATATTCATTGATTTTTGCCATTGAAAAACATGTTTTTCATATACCAGAAATGTTTGAAGCTACTGACTGAATGAAAGGAGCTGGCATCTCACTCTCTTTGAATCTTCTTTATCATGCTAGGATTAGCAGGAAAAAGCAAAAAATTTCAGAATTGCACCTTGCAATGTGGAGATATTACTGTTTGTGCATTTACAATATTCATTGATTTTTGCCATTGAAAAACATGTTTTTCATATACCAGAAATGTTTGAAGCTAATGACTGAATGAAAGGAGCTGGCATCTCACTCTCTTTGAATCTTCTTTATCATGCTAGGATTAACAGGAAAAAGCTAAAAATTTCAGAATTGCACCGTGCAATGTGGAGATATTACTGTTTGTGCATTTACAATATTCATTGATTTTTGCCATTGAAAAACATGTTTTTCATATACCAGAAATGTTTGAAGCTACTGACTGAATGAAAGGAGCTGGCATCTCACTCTCTTTGAATCTTCTTTATCATGCTAGGATTAGCAGGAAAAAGCAAAAATTTCAGAATTGCACCTTGCAATGTGGAGATATTACTGTTTGTGCATTTACAATATTCATTGATTTTTGCCATTGAAAAACATGTTTTTCATATACCAGAAATGTTTGAAGCTAATGACTGAATGAAAGGAGCTGGCATCTCACTCTCTTTGAATCTTCTTTATCATGCTAGGATTAACAGGAAAAAGCTAAAAATTTCAGAATTGCACCGTGCAATGTGGAGATATTACTGTTTGTGCATTTACAATATTCATTGATTTTTGCCATT